>NC_072784.1:15536074-15631074 GCF_022539595.1 Amphiprion ocellaris | reverse complement strand
GCATCTGTTTTCTGTCTTTTTCTTAGTAATTTACACTCCTGCTGTACCACATCATTCCCATCTTTAATTTTTCTTTCTTCTGCTTAACCAGGTGTTAACCCTCTGAACCCCGAAACCTGCTGATGGAGGCAGAAATTGTACCATTTATCAGAGCCAGAAACTGGAAAACAGAAAGAACTGGCGATTTTTCAGATTTCCAACTGTCCTCAAACTACTCATCTACAAATCTAAGCTTATAAAGGTGATATTTCTTCATAATCACTTTATTCAATGTGTCTATTTTTAAAATTTGACAAAAATACACCATTTTCAATAGCCAAATTCTGCATAAAGCAAAAAATTCTGTGCTCCTCGTTGCAACTGTGGAGCTATGAGTGAATCAGCTGCAACCAACAGTCAGATGACAAAAATTCTGAACGTTTTCGGATGAACTGCAGGCTGTGTTTACACAGAGCAGATAGGATAAGTATGAAAACAAATCTAAAATGTAAGTAGTGAAATATCTATAGCATGTGAAGCCCCCTTTTTCCAGTACTGTAAACACCTGCAGTCATGAGAAAAACATTGTATATTTTCATTCCAGGTTTTTAGTTTTTTGTAAAATTAATAAAAGAAATTAAACTTTCAGTTTTTTTTTTTTGTTTTTTTTTTAAATCTTTTTTGATGAATCATGGCATTATAACATCTGTCATATGGTACAAGACATGTCTGAGGTCTCTCTGCCTTTAGTTGTGGTTATACTGTTTCCACAGAGGTGCAGGACTTTAGGAGTTCAGAGGGTTTAAATTTGACATTTAGAAGAAAAAAAAAAGTCTTGGTAGAGGTTTCTTGTCCAGAGCTACAAATATTTTATTTTTTACGGTACGAAATTAAAATTCATTCACCCCCATTGTACTGTTGAAATTGAATTACATTATTAATTCTACCTAAATTTTAATATAACAAAAGAGAGAAGCTAAAACATTCTCGGTTTTTGTTTTATTTTTAATTGTGTCTTTTGGTAATTTACATCAAGTGTTTTCGTTCAACCGTCTGTCACGTTATTTTTTGATTCCTACAGTGATCAGATAAGTTCTAAGCTTGCATTACTTCCATTACTGCAAATATTATTGCAAACAAGCAGAAAAACTATAAACACTCTGTCACAATCCACTTTATACACTGAAAAACCTGTTTTGATTCTCCAGATGAAATGATTTTTGGACTGCAGCTAAAAATAAAAATGTATAAACAGATCTGACTACTTAGTTCCCAAAGATTTCACCCTAAAAACTTTGTTCACTGTATAGAAAAGCATCAGATCACAACGGCACATTAGAAGATCACTTTAAAAATTACACTCAGTCTGTTTCTCGGTTGTGTATTTCTACATTTGTTTGTTCAGCTTAAGACAGAATCTGAAAGCAGAGTTACATTTTGTGATACTGGAAGAAGCGGAGTTCAGCTCCGGTGGGCTCCAGCACACTTTAATCCCTGCGCTTAACACAATCTGCCTTTTATTTTATGTAATCCCTTTCCGATATCACACACTGTCAATTATTTTTATTTTTGCATCCTGTCACGAGCTTCTGTGGATAATTTCCCAGCAGCGATGATTAACATTTGGGCCAAAACGATAAACATCTGGCTCGACAGCGCTGCAGCGTTTGTGTATTCTCAGCAAAAAGAGAATAATAACATGAGTGTATGAGTATGAACGCCTTAATGAATGCATGAATCGACATATGAAGGTGTTTAAGGTCTTAGCGTGCTCCAATTAGGCTTCTTTACCTTTAATCCTATAGGGAAGCTGTCTAGACTGGGATTTTTGAAATAGCATGAGAACAGTCTTAAGTTAAATGTATGTCTGAGAGGCTCACAGATCGAGTGCTGGCCGGAGCTGATGGGCTGGTGAGCGACACCATCTCCTGGATGGCCAGACGCAGTTTGAGGCGGTGCAGCGGGTTGCTGATGCCGATCTCCCGCTGGATCTCCGTGTCGGACAGGTTGGCCATGATGGCGCCGCTCTTCACGTTGGCACGGCAGGCGGCGACGTACCAGGCCGGCATTCCCACCCACAGCTGGAAGGAGACGAGTAACACATTAAATAAAGGAAAAGATCTGAGGTAAAAATGGAACTTGGGTCCAACATTTTGTCCCTTAACATGCCAAAACCCACCACTGGGATTTAAAGGTGCAATATTTCTTTTAATCACCAAAATTACACCATTTTTCATAGCAAGAAACTTTAAAAACAGGAAGAATCATTGGATTTTCAACCTTCAACAGTGACCTTTAGGTGTTCTGGAGAAAACAACCAAATCTAAGTTTATAATCAGGATATTTAATCAAAATCACTTTACTTTGCAAGTCTCATTTAAAAAAATGTCAAAAATATGTAGTTTGCTCTAATCACATTCTGTTAGAAATTTTTTAAAAAATCTTTGTTTCTTGGTGCAACTGTGAAGCTATCAGTGACTAAGCTGTGATCAACAGTCACATGACAAAAAAATCTGAGACTTTATGGCTCAGCTTGGTTGAACTGCAGGCAGTGTTTACACAGAGCAGAAAGTAGATAAGAATGGGAAAAAAAATTCAATCTAGTTTTTAAAGTTTTTGTAAAAGAAATAATCAAAGACATACAGTTTTCGTTTTTTCTTTTGGTTATGATTCATGGTACCATAACAAATTTTTGAGTTCTCTCTCCTTGTAGCCATGGTTGTGCTGTTTCCATAGAGGTGCAGGACTTTATATTGCAGTGAAACATGAACCCACAGTGAGTAAAAATGTGACAGGAATCTAGGGGTCCAGATGGTTCACTATGATCTCATACCTCCAACCAGGATACAACAGTAGGTCCGTCCCAGGATGCAAAGGGAAGTCCTTGGCGACATGCTTCCTCCAGCAGCTCATGCCTGATGAGTGGAGAAACCATTACAGATGTCTATTTGGTGAAATTTAAGTGTGACATCAAAATATGTAAAAGACGGGTCACTGACTTCTTCTTGCTGCGGCGATCTTTATCAGCTGGACCCAAAGTTCCCGTCTTGTTCATCCCCATCGGGTCTCCAGAGGCCAGATCTTCAGAGGGTGTAGATGCTGGAAGAGACACAGTGAGGTTACATAAACTACAGACGTAGGAAATAACACATTGAATCGCTAAGGTTCAAACGTGTTCAAATGCACATATTGACAGTGTGGATTACTCATACACCCTCAGTGTCATCCCTCCCTCATCCTCCATCTGTTTACCCAGAGAAGCAGATCCATCCCAACCAGGCTGGCCCATCCTTCCCTTTTCCTTCTTCCCAAAAAGCCGACCGATGGAAGACTTGATGCTTTTCTTCTTACTGGACTTGTGGAGAGAATCTTGGATGCTGTTGGAGCTGCCGCCATCTGCCGAGAGACTGGAGGAGACAAAGGAAATCACCAAAAGCACTGCATCTGATAGACCTAAAGATGGCCGTAAGCTCTGGGTCTGAAAAGTGAAGCCAAAACACGCATTCTTTCGAACAGCCAGTAGGAAGCGACTCCACTGATTGCAAAAGCAGATCAGATCGTATACAAGGCTATGAGAAAATTACCCTACTTCTCACTTGACAAGCTACCTCTGTAAACATGGAGTTTTTGGTTTCTATTGCAAGTTTTAAGTCTCCTTTAATACAGTATGGTGTCAAATTTGTAAAACATGGCTCCATTTAGAGCAAAATAGGCTCAAAATGTGGCTCACTACCATACAGGGGTGCATATAGTCTTGGCAATCAGATCCAAAAAACTTACATGCCCAAATTCCAAACTCACCTGCGAAACTCTCGAGGGTCGTCGAGCATCGCCCCTGGATGGGTGAGGGTCATCCTGTCCAATCGCAGCGCCCGAGGAGTGGGAGGAGGCGTAGAGTCGAGAAGAGCGAGGGACCGATCATCCTCTTTGCTGTTCTAAAATGTGAAATGAAAACCTCATAATTAGAAGAGATGGAAAAACACTATTTCTAGCAATATACAGGAGCTCAGAGACGGACACAAGCTACAAATTTGCTTTTCTTGAGTTTTAAATGTAAGGGGGCGAACTTAGCGGCACATTATCCTGATTGATGCACTGTTATTTCATGTAACTGATCATTTTTTTAATCTCCAACATGTCAAAAATAATGGCAATATTATATTTCTGCACGACTGATCAAATATTAATCATGATTTTAATTTCCAATAGTTACATGAAAGCAATTGACTGCGATATTGATGTTTAAGATGCTACACTCATAACAGTCCGTGTAGATAAAATAAGTGAGTTTCAACTTAGATAAATCTGATATTAAAATGTCTAATTTTACTTTTTTCTAAATAATTTTTGGTGACACGTCTGTCTGAGCTGCTGAGTGGAGACTAGAGGCCTCACCCAGTTAGCTTCTATTGTAGCCTGCATTTGAGGTTTTTTTTAATTTTAATTTAACTAGATGTTGTCTGTCATTTAACAAAACAGGAATAATTTGTAAAGTGAGTAAAAAAAAATTACATTTTTCCAATCCTTAAGATACATACATTTTCTTCATAATAATGGCAAATCTTCGTTAAAAAAAATATTTCTTTCTGATTCAAACTGTGTGAAAATAGTGAAATCTTATGGTCAAACATAAAACAATGAATTTATAAAAAATACAGATTCTTGGCGTGGATGTTATTTTAATCAGATTGTTAACAACTAACAAGTAAATTAATAATTTTTTTCAATGTGATTTTACGAATTATCTGTAACTTAACAAAACAGGGAAAATATGTAAAATATCAGAAATGGTCAAAAAAAAAATACAGTTAAAATCCGTGCAGCTAACCTACTGCTCTGCTCAAACATTGTAAAACTAATCTACACAGACAAAAAATTGAATATTGGAGTAATTCAGCCAAACGTGCTCGAACTGGAAACTGATTCCAAAGAAGAAGAATACAGAAAGTCCCACACTGCAAGTTGACAGGACTGTTTTCTTTGGAAATGTATGAAACCAGATATCTAAATCCGTGTTTTTGAGGTTGCCATCAATACATTTCTCTCACAATGTGTCTTCTGGCATACTAGATTACCAAAACAAATCACCATCTGCCACCTTTATGTCATCTGCAGGTGATAGTTTCCCGAGCTTTATGACTAACCTGCTAGTAATCATAAACTGTGTTTATGTGTGGATTCCAAAGTTGAACCATTTGATCGTCAACTCCCACATCAGTATTAATGCCTTTAAATCACTCTGACATTTTGTTTCCTGTTTATTGCATCACTTCTTGTAATCCATCCACCCATTTCTGAAATACTGGAATTTTCACACCGCTCTACGAGTTACTGGAGTCAGTCTTTCCCAATCTAACGTGCTGCTGGAGATTAACTGACCTTCTCCGACCCGACTGCACGATTCACTTATGCTTTGTTTACATGACTCACTGTGTGGAGGAGCTGTTTGCATAAACAGGGAGGTGAGATGAACGGGTCAACACGAACCAGAACAGTTCGTCTCTACGTTCCTTACCTGTCTGTCGGTCTCCCGGGCCGGAGAGTGAGGCAGGCGGGGGGTGGAGTGTCCGGAGCTGGGGGGAGAGGGGGAGGCCAGGGTGGAGGAAGTGATGGATGAGGGGATGAAGCCTCGTCCTGTGCTGTCTCTGCCCAGGGAGGAGGGAGGGATGGGAGGGCTGTCCAACGCCACGCTGACCCGACTCTCGATCTCCTCGGCCCGCAACTCCGTGTTCTCCTTCTCCTCCTGGATCAATCTGGAGGGAAGAGAAAACGTTTAACTGACGTGTAGTTCAAGTCCAAACAAATGGGGACAGACATAAAGGAATTAGAGCTCAACCCACACTTTTTATTAATATCAATGATTAGTAATAACGGATTCCGATAACCAATATTTGTAACCGATCTACAGCTGTAAAAATGGAAATCTAAACTCAAAGTTGAAATTCATTCGTTCATCCATGTCATACCAATCTAAGCCTCCTAACTACAAAATCTCTCAGCAGGTTTGAAAAGCATGTTATCGTTGAAAAACTGCCAGAATTGTACAATTAGTAGAGCTAGAAGAAACAAAGAATCATGGATTTTCAACTTTCCACCAGTCCTTGAACTCATCATGTCCAATTCGCAGTTCTGCACCAAGCTCAATATCACGGTATTTCATTAAATCACTTTATTCTACCTGCCTCATTTAAAAAATGTGCCCAAAACCAACCGCTTAGACTGTACTGATTCTGCACTCCTTACTGAAACTGGGACGTTGTTAGTGACTCGTCTTCACCAACAGTCATATGTCAAAAATTCTGAGGCCGATAAGACACAAGCATGGAAACAAATCAAACATCAAAGTAGTAAAATATCTATTGCATATAGAGTCATTTATTCTTTTTTCAATATTGGTAGCAGCTGTGAGGACTTGGAAAAATGCTGCACATGTTAATTTCAGGTTGATTCATTTTTTTAAAAGGAATAATCCAAAAAATTCACCTTTATTTTTTTTCCTACTTTATACTTCATGGCATAGTAACTGTGCTATACAGAGGACACGTGAGACTTCCCTCTGCTTCTAGTCATGATTGTGCTGTTGAAAAAGAGGTGCAGGGGTTTATATTGAGCACACAGTGAGGAAAAACATGACTTGTAACCCATCAGATTGCATTGGGGGCGGTACTGGCTGCATTGCAGCCAAAATAGCACAATTGAAATTTAACTCATTTCATCAGGAATCATTTTAAAAATAGCAGTCACAAAACTGCTGAATACCAGACATGATTGTCATCCAGGCTGATAGTAAGTTAACCCCAAAAAAGAACAGTTGTTAAGCTTGAAAACACACTCACATCTGTACAGTAAATACATCTCTACAGGCAACAGCTTAAAGCATAAAGACTGGACTGGTTCTATCCAAAGGAGATAAATAAAATCATCCTACAAGCACCTCTAATGTTGACTAATGTTATATTCTGTTTGTTTATTCCATTAAAAAAACAACAGATTTTATTCTGCCTCTGGTCCAACTCAGAACCAAGTCAGTCTGTTCCACTTCTTCGTGGTATGAAGTTTCTGGTCATATACACTGCCTGTCCAAAACAAAAGTCACACACTAATATTTCACTGGACCACCTTTAGCTCTGAGAACGACACACATTCGCCATGGCATTGTTTCGATAAGCTTCTGCAAAGTCACAGCATTTTTTTCCAGCCAGAGTTGCATTCATTTTCTGCCAAGATCTTTTATTGATAATGTGAGAGTCGAATGCTGGGCAAAGTCTTCTCCAGCACATCCCAAAGATTCTCAATGGGGCTGAGGTCTGGACTCTGTGGAGGACAATCCATGTGTGAAAATGACGTCTTATGCTCCCTGATCCACTCATTCACAATGTGAGCCCCATGAATCCTGGAATTGTTATCTCAGAATATGTCAATGCCACCAGGGAAGAAAAACTCCACTGATGGAAAGACCTGGTATCTTTTAGTATACTTAGGTAGTCAGCTGACCTCATTCTTTGGGAACATAACGTTGCTGAACCTGACCAACCCCAGATCATAACCTTAACCAGGCTGGTAGGCACTAGACATGATGAGTACATCACTTCATCCACCTTTCTTCTTACCCTGATGCTCCCATCACTCTGGAACAGGGTAAATCTGGACTCATCAGATCACATGATCGACCACATTTCTGCCTCAAAGATGATGGTTCTCCACTATCTTTCAGGTTTTAATGATGTGTTGGACGGTTCTTAACCCGATTTTCTGTAATTTCAGAAATCTCCTTAGTTGTTTTCTTTGCTTGATGCAGGCCAATAATTTCACCCTTCTGAAACAGATTAACATCCTTTCCATGACCACAGGATACGTCTTCAAACACGGTTGTTTAAGAAATGAGAAGCTCCTCACTGCATCAGCTGGGGTTAAATAAATTATTGCAGCTGAAACATATTCATCACTGCAGTAATTATCCAATGGAAGGCTTTTTCCTAGTTAAATCCAAGTGATGACTTTTTTTTGAACAGGCAGTGTATTTATCATGCAGACTTGAGAAGTATGACTCTCCTTATTCTGCTCTCTTTAAAAAGGCAAATAAGCACATTTCCAGACATGTAATATTTCTGATAATCATTTCAACCTGCAAGTGATAGAAATCTGTCTAAATCATCGCTAACCATCATGATGTAATCAGTTTGTATGTTTTTATAAATCCTGCAAAGCTTTTCATTTCAAACCGATAGAAGACAGACAAAATCTCTCACGGACAATCTGGAATCTTTTGTGATAATAAATAACTTAAAGATGAGCTGATCACCAAAGTTACATTTTCAATAACGGTCTAATCATTTCACTATGACTTCATCAAAGCCTGCTGTGTGGAGCAGCAACGGTGAGTCAAAGGGGAAACAGAATTAGTCCCGCTCATCTTCAAACAGCACAGAAGAGGACAATTAACAAACTCTGAACTTATACTGAGTTACCAGTTTATTAGGTTCACCTGCAGCATGTAATCCAGTCTGACCCAACAGGCCTGCAGTAAAGCTAGTAAACTCAGTAACACAGGTCAGGTTCTGCATTTAAGCAAATTTTAGTTGGTTTTTTTTATGGTTCAAAGAAGTAGAATCACCTGATGGTTCACCAGTAAACAAAAAATGACACTGCAGTTCAAAAGTTTGGGGTCACTTAGAAATGTCCTTATTTTTGAAAGAAAGGCACTTTTTTTTTCAAAGAATGATTAAATTAATCACAAATACAGCCTAGACATTGCTAATGTGGTAAATGAGTATTAATTAACAGAATATCTCCATAGAGGTACAGAGGAACATTTCCAGCAACCATCACTCCTGTGTTCTAATGCTACATTGTGTTAGCTAATGGTGTTGAAAGGCTAATTAATGATTAGAAAACCCTGGTGCAATTATGTTAGCACATGAATAAAAGTGTCAGTTTTCATGGAAACATGAAATTGTCTGGGTGACCCAAACTTCTGAACAGTAGTGTATCTTGTAACTACACAGAGCTGCCAAATTGGATATAAAGCAGATGAAGCAATGATCTCCATCTTGAGCAGCTGCAGCAGAAAATTATTGCCTGACAGAATAAAATCAGCAGAATTTGCATTCCTTCACAATAGCTTGTGCAACAACAGTGTCAGTATCATGTGCAATATTTTAATTTCATGTGCAATTCTGAATTGTCTGGTGTAATCTCTCAGTTTCGTGTGCGACCCTTCAATATCATCAGCAAAATGTATTTATTTGTTTGCAATATTTCATTTTCATGTGGAATATTTCATTGTTGTGTGCAATGTTTTGTTAGCATGCGGAATACTTAATTACCATGTGCAACTTTTCAATTTCACAGCCAGTATTTCAGTTTCATGTGGGATTTCAATTCCACGTGTAATATCTCAGTTCACATGCAATGCTTCATGACTGTGCAATATTTGCTTTTCATGTGGAATATTTCAATTTCAGGCTCAGTATTTCACTATCATGTGCAACATTTCAATTTAAAGTGCAATATTTCCTCTTCAGGTGCAATACTTCAAATTCATGTGCAGTATCTCATTAATATGTATTATATTACTTCACCACCTCAGTATCATTGCCAGTGTTACTTCTTACTTTTCTATTCTACTCTTATTGTTCCTGACTTATTTGTATTTTTACTAATGTATCATACTCATATTGCTTTTCTATTGGATTGCATTTATATTCAGTGTTTGGCACCAGAACCTCCTTTGGGATTATTAAAGCTTGATCTTATCTTATCTGTCTTATGCCTCGGCATCAACCGTCTAATAATTTATCACCATCAGATCTTCCAGCGCAGCAGTTTTTCTTTCAGCACTGTTTGAGAGGTGTTGATATGTTTATTACTGAGGCTGTAGTAGGTGTTGGAGTGGATCAGGCTGCAGTATGTAGGGAGGTGTTTCTCACATTCGCACTTCCCTGAATCCCCTCCCTCCCTCCCTCCCTCCCTCCCTCCCTCCCAGCTGTTCAGCGCCTCACTTGATCTCCTTATTGATGGCCTCCAGCTGTTCCTGCAGCATGATGGCCAGGGTCTGCACGTCCGTCTGTCCGCTGGGCGACAGCAGCTCCGAGCCGAAGCGATGATCGCCGTCGTCCTCGTCGTCGGAGCAGCCCACATCCATGCCCGGCTCGAACCCAGTCCCCAGCAGAGCCCCGCTCTCCCAGTCTGGGTACTGCACACAGGGACCAAGAAAAGACAACAGAGTCACCATCTGATCCCAGTCACTCGTCATTCACCTGTTTTGACGCTTCAGCTCGTTTTTAGCACATTAGCAGCATGGATTCAGGGTTTCATTCTGTCCCAACAACTACTAGCTGCTGCAAAATTCTGTACAAACATCTGTGTGATTCCAACTTCAGATCAAGATTTCAACTTCCATCCATAAAAAAATACCTGCAAAACTTTTCACATCCCCTCTTCCTCAAATGTACTTTGTGTTTAGCACTAATTTGCAATCATGCTAAACTAAGATGCTGAATAACAGACCTGCCTGGCATCAGCAGCTACTAGTTTCTGTTTCCTCTGTGGAAACTAATGTTAATTTAAAGCTGTTTTCACCACCTCATCATACAAAACTCTCTATTTATTAGATGACTTTTGTAAACACAAGGCTTAAAATAAATGCACCTAATAAACAGTTATTTTTCTGTTTTACTTTTACAATGATTTCTTTTTGGTGGTTCCAAGAGTTTCTAATGCCCTTAGCTCTATAAAACCCCATAACTTAGAGGGTTAAAATTGTCTTAAACTATATATTATCTTTAAAATCAAGCACCAAAACTTCACCACAATTTATCAGTCAGAAACAGTAAAAAATAAAAATATCTAAATATAAAATACGACATTCCATCAGAATCCCGTTATTTTCATTTGAAAATTTGCCACAAATAAACACTTTACACTCACCAGATGGTGTGAAAACCAAGAAATTCGGCGATTCTCTGCGCAGCTTTCTTGGTTTTCACAGGAACTGGTCGGTGTAATGAATGAATCAGCTGTGACAAACAGTCACATGACAAAATCAGGGACTTTATGTCCGAACTGCAGGCTGTGTTTGCACAGATGAGCATAAAACCAAAGTAGAGGCTGACAGACGTATCTCCTGTCGTCTCCTCTCTGCTCTGTGTAAACACAGCCTGCAGTTCATCCGAAAAATCCCGAATTTTTGTCAGATGACTCTCAGTCACAGCTGAGTTGCTCAGGACTTCTCACTTGTACTGAGGAGAGCAAATTGTTTCACTCTTTACAGGATCACAGGATCCATTTAATGCAAACCGTTTATTTTTGGCAAATTTTTAACCGACATGTACAATAAGATGATTTTAAATAAATATCAGAATTTTAAGCTTGGATTTGGTTCATTTTTTTCTGACAGAACTGCACATCACACATGATTAGATCAAGCACAGTCCAAAGTTGAACAATTTGGAAGATCTCTTTCTGTGCTTCAAAATGAGAAATATGGATAATTTATGTAAAAACAGCTAACCCTGGCTGATAACAGCGATTCAAACAGCGCTTCAAATCTCTGGCAATGCATTTCTGCAAGTGCTATTCCATGTTTTCTTTTCAGGGCCAATACGGATTTTTAGTAATCAAGGAGATAAAAATTAAAACTTTGACAGAAACTTTTGTTGAAGTCAGACCTTTTTAACCCTCTAACCCCAAACACAAGAAAAGTATGTTACCTTTTTTTAAAAAAAATGAAAGAATTATACAAATTAGCAGAGCCAAAAACTGTAAACACTGAAAGAATCATCAGATTTTCCACTTTTAAATACTGCTTAAAGTAAACATGCAAATTTGCGTAACTGCACCAAGAGTAAGCTTAAAATTGGGACTTCTATGTGTCTTTTAAAAAAAAAAATATCACCAAACGTTATCCATTTAGACTAAACAGATTCTGTAAAAAACTAAAAATTCTGCATGTCTGCCCGAAATCGTGACGCTATTAGTGACTCAGCTGCAACCAATAGTAATATGACAAGAATTCAGGAATGGTTTGGTTGAAGTGGAAACAAATTATAAATCTGTGCAGCCAAAATTTAATATGTCTTTAATGGAGCTCCGCTGTTGTCTGAAAGCTTTTAAAAATGCATCACTCACACATATTTCTTTGTAATAAAATAAAAAATATGGACAAAATCATTTATGCAAAAACAGCTCCATGGACTAATAGTGACATCACTTTCACATCCTGTCTTTTATTTGCCGGGTGCTGGAGTCTCACCTTGGTGGAATCCTCGCGGGCGGAGCTCCAGCGGGCGCGGTGACTTCGCCTGACCACGCCCCCGGCGGAGGCGTTACCAAAGGGATCCAGGTGAGTGCTGGAGCCTGCTGGGAGGGACCCGCCTCCATGGGAATACCTCAACTCCAGAGCGCTACCTGGCAGAGAGCGACTGCAAGATAAAAGGACAGATGGTTGGAGATGAGATGAAACGCTAATTATCCCTGCGAGGTGAATAAGTTGGAAACTACAGAATGATGATACAACTAACATGTAGCAAACAAGGAGAGGAATTTAAAAAGCATAAAATGCCAAACCAGAAATGTGGAAATTAAAAATATGACAGAGAATGAACTTGATATATGAAAAAAATCTGTCACATGGTAAATGCAATAAAAAGAGCAAAGTGTGTGAGGAAACCTGGTGAACAGAGCAGCGTTTTCCCATTAACAGGTCTACAGAAGGCTAAACTAGCAGCGTTGGATTCTACATCTGTTTGTGCAGCGAGCGTGTTCACGTATCAACACAGTTTCCTCCCTGAGCTGTGAGCGCTGACAGTGTTAAACGCCTCCGACGTTCGCTGACTTATCTACAACGTCTGACAAGATAAGAGACACAAAACTTGCATCACAGACTCAGACTAACGGCGGGAGTCGGATTCTTCCACGATGTCTAAAAGGCACCGACCTGGAATAGGAGCCCCCGGGCCTCGCTCTCAGCTGATCCAGCTCCAGCTGAATCCTCTCCAGCTCCGCTATCAGCTGGTCCTGGACATGGAAAGATAAAAAAAAACACAAGAGTGGGTGAAAAAAAGTGAGCATATGTGTGCTGCCTTCAGAGAGGAATGAAGCCTGGAGGTGCAATCACCTTGTTTGCCAATAGATCATCCTGCAGTTTCTTCATGTTGGACAGCTCCTCAGATAGAGCGTTCTGCAGAGAGACCATGAGAAGTTTCATTATTGTAAAATAACAGTGAGATGTGTTAGGAGCACATTAGGAAACTTATCTTGTCAAACTTTGCACGCAATGGTGCCTGAACCCGATGAACTCTGGGCTATTTTCAGAGTGATTTCAAGTCTTTAATTCTGCATCACATGTTGGATCTTGGTTTTTTCCAGTCTGGGCTATTCAAATCTTCCATCACATGATCTGATAATATTTGTAAGTTGCTTATATCAGCCTTTATATTAACAAAAATAATCCCATTATGGAATTGTTGTACTTTTACTTGTATCTCAGACTAAAAATTCTGTTAGCAGATATCTTTTTATAACTGTGTAGGAGGGATTGTCTGGAATCTGGCAACACTAAAACCAAGATGGTGGGATATTTTATGACTAAGAAAATTGGAGGAAAAAAACAGCTGTCATTATTTTATTCACTGAAGTGTGCTCGTACTTGCAGAGGTGGCAAAGCAGGCAAATGTTTGCAAATATTAGCCTTATGTTAGAAACTCTGCAGGAATTAGCTGTTATTTTAACAAGCAAGGGCGTCTTCTGCTGCTTATTTTGACGTTGCACTGTGAAATAAGAGGGACTTTGTGATTTATTTGCAGAAGTTTCCTAACATTATCATTGAGGTTCATACACAGAGCATGTACCTCAGTACAACATATAACCCTATGTGATAAAAGCATCACTCCAAAGCTCCAGTTTCACTCTTTCTTGCAATATGTTCCATGTTTTTGCATTGTCATGTTCATGAGTAATTAAAAAAAAGATAAGAATTTGTATGCAAAATTAACCTGTGCAATTTAACACAACTTTACTGTCGTTTTACTTGTATATAACAAGCATACTGCAGCCTGGGAATAAATGTTTAAGCTGTAACATTCTGCAAGACGGTTTAAAGTTTAAGGTAGCTGTGTTAGCATTCATAGTGATGCAAAGGAATACATTTTCAAGCAGAAAAAAAAACAATTTAACTACTTTGTACCCGTTAGGAAGCACTTTATTGTGCTGCGCAGTAAAATAAAGGGTAACTAAGACGCATTATTATAGATGTTTTTGAGAAAAGCACACTGGTTTGAGCCTATTTCGAACTAAACTGTTATGTTTTCGCTTTCAGAAGTTAGATTTTTTTTGTCACAAAATCACAATAATCACAAAATTTTGCAGTTAAATCCTCTTTGTGATGCTAGCTGTTTAGAAAATGCTGTCTGGAATAAAGAGTAAAGAAAAAAATGGGGGGAAAAGTGCCAATCAGGTGTGCAAATGAAAGTAGGTTAAAAATTATAAACTGTAAGTACATGTTTTGCCCAAGTTTTGCTCCATTTTCTAGAATTGGCTGAATTTCTGCATTTATAAACAGCCCAAATAAAGAGCTCTACAAATAAAAAAGGGGCACAAAAGTAATCTAATGTTGGTGAATTCATTTGACTCTGTTGCGTTTGGGAATTTCCTCAAGTTTAAACTGGTCACCTGCTGCAGGGCAGAAGATTCAAACCCAACACCAGGAGATCATCTGAGCAAAAGGGTCAGACTTTTACGGTCTCATTTCTGGCGGGGTGAAACATCTTAGTGCAGTTCATGAGGTTGGGATTAAGAAAAAGAAGCCGTTAGTGTTTTGCTTCGGTCACCTTTTCCTCCAGCGCCGCCATCCTCTCCTTCAGATGGAGCTGCAGCCTCTCGTTGGACTCCGACAGTAGCTTGTCCACAGTGTCAGAGAGACGCTTGTTGTGTTCATCGTTCATCCTCTCCCTCTGCCTCGCCTGGAGGGGGGAGAGAAACCAGGAGGGGAGACAAAGATTTCGATCTGAATGTGCCACAGTCAAATAGAGGGTTTAGAAAATCAGTGCGTCTTTGTGTGGCGTAAAAAACCCAACAAAAGGACGAAGGCAGGGAGACGGAAAGCGAGCGTGACTCACCCTCTGGAGCTCCTGGTTCTTCTCCTCCAGTTGCGCCTCCATCTGTCGCAGTCGCTCCTCAAAGTTGCCATGACGCTCCTCCGCCTGATGCAGGAGGAAGCAGGGTTAGAGCGCTGACACAAATGAACACAAAAGGAAACAGCTTGTTGACCGACTCCACCAATTAGTTACGTGCCTGTACAGATCAGAGAGCAACAGGGGAAGTTTGTTTGCCTGTTTCTTACAGAGCATTAATCTTTCGCTTCCACGGCAGCCGTCCTGCCTCAACATGCACCAAGAAACTGAAGCCATTCAGGAGGTTTGAGCGCAACTTTGTTGGCATGAGGGGAAACTCTGTTTGCTGTAGGTTAACAAGAAGTGCACTAAAACGGGACAAGACAAGCATCGCAAATTAGCAGGCTGCGGTGTGTGGCATGAGTTCCTGCAACATACTTGTGTCTACACAAATTAACATTAAATAAATAAATCAGTCAGTCATGAAGAATTTGTGTGGCGTACAGTTCTTGACGTGTTGAGCGGATCAAACAGCGGCGAAACCGAGCTGGCTTTCATCTCATTGTTTGCTTATGAACTGCTGGCACGGCCTGGTTGAAATATTTGATACTCATTTGTCACTTGACGTGCTGTGTTTCGATCCAGTCGTGCATGAACGCACACAGACTCACACATGTATGTATGTTCATGCTTACACCTGCAAGTGTGTCTCTGCACAGGATGCATTTGAGCATATGCACAGATTATTGCTAATGGGGATGTAAAGGTCAGTAAACGCAGCAGTTGGTGGTTTCTGTTTGTTGACGCGATCAGCTGATGGAGACGCACCTTGTTGAGCGCTGCCACTCTCTGGGCCAGCTGGGCTTCGATCTCCGGCAGCGTCTCGGCCCTCTGCAGGGTTTGCTGCAGCTTCTGCTTGGCATCATCCAGACGCTCCTGAAGCTGCCGGTTCTTCTCTTCGCTCTGCAGGATGACAGGGAGTGGAGGTGAAACTCGGAGCACGAGGGAAGATTGCCGAGGGCAGCAGAGATGATTAAAGCCACCACAAAAAAACTGATGGCTCACTCTGTGTGCCAACAGGGAACGAGGCCAAGCTGCCAATCAGGAACACGGACACACACAGGGATGAAAGAGTCGTTTCCCACCTGTCTGTAGAGGGACTCCTTGCTGGCCAACTCGTTTTCCAGTTTGTCTTTTATGTCGTGGAGAGACGTCGCCTCCCTCTGGGCGCTCAGGTACCTGCAGACAGATGGAGGGTTGAGGGGAAAACCATTTGGAAGAATCACTGGGAGTTCATGGAGGGAAGAAAGGGAAAGAAAGGAAATACAAACCTGCGTTCTAACGTGGTGATTCGCTCTTCCATGTCTTCCCTTTGACAGAGCGCCTGGGAGGGGAAAAAAAACAAGCAGTAAAGACGGTGAAGCAGAACCAGAAAGGAGCAGACGGAGAAAGCAGCAGAGGGCAAATGTTAAGTTTAAGTAGGTGTTGTTCAAAGGGAATTCATGGCTCTTAAACCGCTGTTATCTGAAGAATGATAATGACTGGTTAATTGTTGTTGCTGACAGATTTCGGGCTTATGGAGTTGCACAAGAGGGAGAGAGAGGGGTGAGGAGAAGCTGCAAACTGGCTCAAACGCGTCTCATCCCAAAAAGCTCCGCAGGCCTTTCAATCAGCATCCAGCCTGCTGATTAACATCCCTGCACAGGAAAAAAAAAAAAAACAGAAACGCCCGCAGCTCCGCAGATGACATCGTCACCATGGCGACAGGGCCGAGGCTGGTTTGCAGCGGCCAAGTCAGCGAACGGTTTTGTTGCCACAGCAAACCGTTCCATGTTTCCCAAACAGAATAAACTCGACAGCCCCTCACCTCCTTCACGTCCCTCTGCAGCTTCTGGTTGGTCTCCTCCGACCGGGCGAGTTCCCGCCGGGCCGACGTCAGCTGCTCCTCGATCTCCCCGACCTGACGGAAGGATGAGCATCCGTTTAGTTTGCTTTAATGAAAGCGTCAGACCGTGAGAGCGTCTCTGAACCTGCTACCTGTCGGCACATGAGGGCCAGTCGCTCCTTCAGCTGCCCCAGTTCTGACCTCTGCCGCTCGATCTCACCCTCCCGCTGCCGGTCGACGTCGCCGTCGTCCAGGATGGAGGACGGTCCGTTAGGGAGCCGCTGAGTTAATTAACAAACGACGATAAAGCTTTAATCAGGAGTTTGTGGATACAAAAAATTTACATACAAAAGAAGTTACTATGAAACATAACAAATTCCTAAAAATCATATTTAATTTGACTTTATTATCAGAATATTCTTTACATAAATAAACTATAATATATTAAAGATTATTACATCTCAGATCATCTCATTTTTGGAAGTTTCTGCTCAGTCATCTCTGATTCACCGGAAAACTTTAAAGCATAACATATGGATATTGATAAAAGCTTTTCTGAAATTTCAGCTTCATATGTCAAAAGCTTTCAGAGATTTTTTAAAAATGCTGGTTGAACCACTTTCAGTACATTTTTGCAAATTAAAATTTCAGGCTGTCTGAACAACAATATCTCAGTATCTATTATTAGTAACCATTAAAGATGAAAGCCTGAAATTTCCACTGCTATCTCTCCTCACGCTATTCAATCAGAATCAGAAATATTAGAAAATGGACAATAATACTGTGATATCTAAAAAAAAAATAAACATCTTAAATCTAGTTAGATTTGAAAAAACATTTTGAAACTCCGGAAGAAACTCCAGAGCTCTGTCATACTTGGATTAGGTTCTACTAATCTTTTTGTTTTTGTGGAACAACATACTATGGGGTTGAGAAGATATCACTAGTGTTGTTGTTCATGTATGCTCAAAGGTGGGATGACAACAAAAACTCTCACTGATTGCAGCAAGGTTCCATTCCCAGCTTCTAAAAATAGAAAATGCTGCATAACTTCTTCCTCACTGAATAACTTGAGTGCTGCTAAACAGAGTTCAGTCCTGTGACTGATGGCTGGAGGCCACACGGCAGCAACACTGATCTAAGAAAACACTGAATATAGACTATTAGGGCTGCAGCAGCTTCTGGCTCTTTATCCAGCTGCTAATCGAGGAGGGAATTATGCAGCATTTGGGATTGTTCATGTGATGGAGTTAAAGTGGAAATCACCCAACATTTCATGGAGATAAGTTGTGTTTTTAGTTGGTATGTCGACCACTTTGGCCCAAACTGAAGGACGTCAACAACTATGGAGGCATCCTGATGACATTTTTAATACTTTTGGCACCAAAGGATGGGATTTATTTAGATCCTGTTACTTTTCTATTTTCATTTCATTTGTTTTTTAAATGCCTCAACAAGCGTTGGGTTTATTGACCATGAAATTTTGCACTTTGGTAATTGCTGCTCTTTTCAATTTGTCCATCATTGACTAAACTGTAGATGGCATTCATATCAGCCTTGGCTTTAGCTCTGTTAGTGCTGATTACAAAGTGTTAGCATGCTAACACACTGAAGTACGATGGTGGGAAAGACTTTACCAGCTAACCATCAAAGCATGACAGAGCCAGTAAAGTTCCTGTTTTTGTGGTGAGTTATTTGCAGGTTATTTTCAGGTTTTGTCTGCAGGACTGTTACGGATCAGGATGGATGTCAGAGCAGGAACCATGTGGAGAAATGTGATTTGTTTGTGAACAATCAGCTGACTTTGTCTCAGCTTCTTCATCTATATTTCTGCACATTAATTCACCTCCTTGCCGTTGTCTAGTCCCTGCTGCCGCCGTTTGATTTGCTCCCTTAAAGTCACAACCTGAAACAGAAGAGAACCATCAAAAAGACTCTGTGATTCGGTCTCGAAGCTGCAGAAAAAGCAAACAGAAACAGGAACTGACCTCCTGAGAGGACGACTGCAGCTCCTCCTCCAGCACCGCCACCCTCTCCAGAGCCACCCGCAGTCTCTCCCGGACCTTCTCGTCCAGGGCCTTGTGGTGCTCGAACAGCGACTTGAGGGCTTTGAGGACCTCCACCTCGCTGGAGACGCCGGCCGAAGACCTGTTCTGTCGATTCACCACCGTCATCCTCAGGCTGCGCTCGTGGCGGGCCACCAGGCACTCCAGATGTTCGAGCAGCAGCTGGAAACACATGTGGTTCACATACAATGAGACCGGCGGAGCCCTTGATGCGTCTCAGATGATTTTTCTCATGTGAAGCCTTTCAGAACAGATCGAGCAGCGTGCCAGAAACAGAGCAGAATGCTGAGCAGACATAGAGTGTACTGACTCGTGTGTTGTTCCTCTCTGCCTTCAGCTCGGCGATCTCCTCCTCCCTCTCCAGCAGCTGCTCCCGGCAGAGGTTCAGCTCTTTGGTCAGCACTGCAAACTCCTGCAGGGTCACAAGAGGGAGCCGTTATGGACGGAGAGCTGCTGCTTCAGGGCATCAGAGTGGAACTCATCCAACTGATCACAAACGCACATCCAAACTGGAGCTTGTAATGAAGTTTCAAACATTCGTTTAAAAAAATGATTAAAGTTATGAAAAAGGTTGAGTTGGTGGGTTTTCCTGTGAGTAAAAAGTTGGGTGTCCAATCAAGAAATTAAATAACAGTATAAATCATTGCATCACAGATAATACACACAGATAATATTAATATTTTCTCCACCGCCTTTTCAATAAAACAATAAAATCCCACAAATCTGCTGCTGCTGCTGCTGCTGCTGATTCATTTTTCAAGACTGCCACCAAAAATGAAAAGTTTGTTACCAAATTCCAGGTTTTCCTACATTAGCTGCACTGAAAATGTCTCAGCAGGATGTTTTTCTTCTAACTTTGGCCAGTTAACCCCCAAAATATGACAACACATGCTGCAAAACTAACAAAACCTTTGACTGCTTGATGTTGAATTTGTACTGTTAGTAAAGTGTTTATTCCTGCTGTTGCTCTTTTAGTATTGTTGCTAAATGTTGGCTGAATTTGGCTAAAAGCAACAAAAAAATGCCACGATTACTAAGAATTTTGTTACCAGAGTCAGTGTTGACTGAAAATGTCTCAGCAGGATGTTACTTCTCCTAACTTTGACCATTTATCCCCAAGAATAAGAAACACACACCACAAAACTTAAAAGCAAACCAAAGAGTCCATATTTTCCACCACATCAAACGGTACAGTTAACTAAAAACAGATCTTGATTCCATTAGAAAACGCAAACATTCATTCACAGAATTTAAAGACTAAATAAATGCATGTGTGCACAAACCTGCAGCTACATTTTGTCGATTTCTTTCATTTTGCACAACATTTTTAGATCTTCACTGGTTGCTTCGTCTTCTGACTGCTTGACGTTGAATTTGCACTGGTATTAAAGTGTTTTTATTCTTCTAATTGCTCCCTTAGGGTTTTTTTTTCTGCAACATTGCTAAATGTTGGCAGACAGTGACTAAAACTAACATATAACGTCATGATTACTGAACGTTCTGTTACTAAACTTCATGTCACCTACATTAAAAATGTCCTGGGAGGATGTAACCTCCTCTAACTTTGGACCAGTTATCCAGAAAAATAAGAAACACACATCAACAAAGCTTAACAGCAAACCAAAAGACTCTGGGCTGTGGAGCTTAAGCTCCATATTTTCCATCACCGCACACAGAGCAGTTAACTACAGGCAGATCTTGATTTCATTAGAAAACATTCATTCACAGAATTTAAACACATGTGGATAAAAAAAACGCAGCGCTATTCTCTGGCTTTACTTTCCCACATTCTCTACAGGAGGCGGCATCAACCTTCATTTGTTTCCCACAGATCACCATAAATGTGGTTTAACTGGTTGGTTCTACAGGTGGAGGATCAGAAACCAGCAGAGGAGGGAAGGTTTCACATTTTATGTCTTCTGGCTGCTTGGCTTGGATTTGTACGGTTGGTAAAACTGGTTTATTCCTGTAATTGCAACTTTAAAATAATATTTTTTCTGCAAGGTTGGAAAATGTTGGCTGGAAGAGAGTGAAACCAACAGATGGGTTAATATATAACTGCAGGACTTTCTGTAATATAGTTGACATTTTTGCTGTCTTCAGGTCTAAAATCAACATGGCTGCCTATAACCAAACACCACATGGCATTTTTAGAGAAAGATTCTTCTAAATATTATATATACAATTGATTAAAATTGAAATTGAAAGTTATTTATAAAGACATTATAGTAAAGCTGTTGACGTGATAAATCCACTCTTGACTCACACACTACTTTATATTAAAAAGTAAGAAAGTCTTGGAGTCTGGCCAGACTTTTCTTCAGGAGGAAATGACATCATGTGGAGTGGGTCATGTGATCTGGAATTAACACACTTCATTGAGAGATGGTTTGTAATGGGGAACTTAGCTGAAAGTGATTTCTCAGACGCAGATACAATTTGTTATTTTCCATATAAAATTTGATACATTGCCAAAAAAGAAATATCTGTCACGACTATCTCAACTTAATAAAAAGGACACAATCAAAACAATTTTTGAAAAAGCTCATTTTGCTATTGTTTATCTAATTAGAAGGTGTTTTTTATTAAATTCAGATGGTTATTTAGTAGATATTTTGGTGACATCCTGTCATGCTTTATTAATAAGTGATTGTGTCCATAATAAATAATTATGGAATTTGTAGACATTATCATAATGACCTTAAAAAAACATGCATGCAAGATATATCCTATGGACGTCAAAAGTCCCTCAATTATATATTGACCCAGATAACTTCCAAATAAAGTTTAAGATTAAGAATTTTATTACTTCTTCTGACTTTGGTTTGTTTTTCTAAATAATAAAAACTAACTTAAAAGACTTCAGGCTGTCAAATTTTTCATTTCAATTCACTACAACGAACAGTCAGACAAGCCTTGATGTCTTTAACAAGATCGAACATGTAACTCAACAGAATTTAACTGCATTAAGTTCAGACATATACTTACAGTCTGCTTCACCTTCCACTGAGGATTTGCTTTATTTCACAATCTAATTTCAGCAGAGGAGTGAAGGTTCCAGGAGAAAACACAGAACTCACTCCACTATCGCGCTGATATTTCTCTTGGTGCTGTTTCAGTGGATTTCTTTCCTCATGATGGATACATTTAAACTACAAAGAACTTAAACAAGCAAATGAAAAAGGCGTTGCTGAACTCCAGAGCAACTTAAGTGGAGAATCTCAGCGTGAAGTTTTCTAACTTTGGCAGAATAATGGCCCCAAACTGTAAAGTTATAGTGGCCAAATTTGCCATTAAAACACTGCAGTGAATTTATTCGGACAATCAGCCTCACAGAATTTAACTGCTTTAAATGCACAAACATGAGCACAAAAATTGGAAAGGAAGTTTTGTATTTTCTCACTTATCTGAAACCTGCTTCAGTTCTCATTGACGATTTGCTTTATTTGTATTAATCCCTGCAGAAAACCTCAAGAAAGCAGCAAACATTCATTTGGCTGGTTATGTTTATATTCAAGATCTGCAGGGAAGTGAATGTTTCCACAAAAAACGCAGTTCATAATGTTAATGCTAAATTGCAATAATATTGTAATATTCATTGGTGCAGTTTCAGTGGATTTCTGGAGGAACTAAAATTATCAAATAATTCCATAACTGCTGCAAATTGTGTTAGCAGACTTCACGGCAACCTGACTAGAAATACACTATATTGCCAAAAGTATTCGCTCACCCATCCAAATAATCAGAATCAGGTGTTCCAATCACTTCCATGACCACTGGTGTATAAAATCAAGCACCTAGGCATGCAGACTGCTTTTACAAACATTTGTGAAAGAATGAGTCGCTCCCAGGAGCTCAGTGAATTCCAGCGTGGAACTGTGATAGGATGCCACCTTTTCAAGAACAAGAAGCCTGCAGCGTTATAAACCTACAGAAAGTTTTACTGTAGTTTTCTGTGAATCCAGTGTGCAATTAGCTCCATCTGACAAATCTTGATTTCATTAACAAACACACACGTCTAACCAGGAAGAATTTACCATCAAAGGTAAAGTAATGTGCTCATAAATGCAAAACTAAATCTGGTTTCCCATGTTTGCAGAAAATCATCAGACAGCAGATAAACATTTGGTTTAACTGGAATGTTTCGTGAATGTTTCCACAAAAAGTAGAACGATTGGTGCTGTTTCAATGGATTTCTCTCCTCATGATGGATAAAATTCAGCCAAAACTAGCAAATAATTTCATAATTGCTACAAACTGTGTTAGCAGACTTCATGGCAGCTTGACGAGAAATATCTCAGCATGACGTAACCTTGTCTACGACTGGCCAGTTAATCCCAAAGAACAAGAAACCAGCAGTGTTCAAAACCGACCGCAGGCTTTACTGTCAACCCGCAGTGCAATTAACTCCAGTGAACAATCCGACAAATCTTGATTTCATTAACAAACTGAGACTTTTGGCCTTGCAGGATTTCATGACATGAAAGAAAGTTGCACAGGAATGCAGCAGGAGCCGACTGACTGAAAAGGCGTCTAATCTTTGCCATATCTACCGCAGCGCTCCTGGAGCCTCACGCCAGGCCTCCATATAAACCCTAACAGCCATGTTTACGGCTCGTGCTGCACCTGAAATTGCTTTAATTGCACAACGATCAGAGGTGTCGTTAAATCCTGGAGGTTAAACAAGCACAAGAGCAACGGAAATGAGGTCAGCACCGTGCAATGTCTTTTATTTCCAACTGACAGCAGTCCAGCTGAATTGTTGTGATTTTGTGCAATTTACTCCAATTATGTGTAATTTTGAGGTTAGCTACATGATAGTTTCAATTAAAATCCGCCGCCTTTAGTGTAACTCTACGGTATCCATGGCAACAAATCAACTAAGAGACGCCTTAAGTTTCTGCTTTGCGGCTTCTGTGATCACACACACGACTGCAGAGTGTGTTCTGCGTGATCGAGGCGTGATCCGGACCACGTGAGCGACTGATCATGTGTGTTTTTCTGAAAAACTCTTACGCAAAGGAGGCACCGATGCGTGCTCAGTGCTGCTGTTACCTCAGCCTCGTGTTAACGGCCATCAGTTCACCCCTCGCGGCGGCAAACAGGCGCCTCGCACACTTCTTCCAGCCAAAATGTATTTAAAAAGTACAGCGTGTACAGTCGGAAACAGGCAGGGAGGAGGAATCGGAGGGTGAAAGGAGGAAGAGGCCGTTTTTTGTAAAGATAGAAGAGGAAGGATGAGGAGAGGAAATTGCTGTGTGCAGATGGTGCCGAGAAAATCTAAATTCTGGGATTAAGTTGTCTGAAAAGATGGACCACCGATGGCTTCCTCCCTCTTCTTCTGAGTCTCCCCCTGTCATGCTACATCTAAAACAGCCACCTCATTAGTATGCAGCAATATGCAAATGTGCTTGATTTGTTAGTCTCTGTGTGTTTCATGTCACCAGGTTTTTTTTCTTCTTCTCCTTCCTCTGTGCCATGCTGTCGCTGCCTCCATCCCTCTCTCTCTCTATTTTTCTCTCTTGGCAACGCACACAGACAAACTCGGTGAACTCATCTACCGTCGACTGTATTGCTCTGATCCATGTGTTCCCCGATCTGTGTGCGTTTCCTGCAGATGTGTGCGACGTATTGATCTGCTCTCGGTGAGCTAATGTGGCCCTTTAACGTCCAGTCGCTCGCTCCTGTTAGAGCCGCTACATCTGTTATTTCATTTTGATGTTTCAGGCGTAGCGACGGAGGAAAACAACAATGAGGAGGCATCATGGAGGCCCGAGGCGACCAGCAATGACTCCTGCCTGAAAATAGAGACGGAGCTCTTCTGTATTGAGTGGAATTACAACATGATTAGCTCTCAGGCGCTGGATGGGGGATATTATTGGCTTCTGTGCTACAGGGGAAACATGCTGCCATCATCTCCAGGCTCCAGGTAGCCGCAGTGTGCGCCTCACATGTATTAACTTTACATTACAAACCCCAGAAGGCCATTTAACATTTTAACACTGATTATTTTGCTTAATTTACCTTCAGAAAATCATCAGAAAACAGCAAATATTGGGTTCAGCTGATTAGTTCCACAAAACACATGTTAAAGCTGATTTGCGCTGATGTTTTTATTTCTATTGGTGCTGTTTCAGTGGATTTTTATCGACTAAGAGGAACCAAATCTAGCAAATAATTTCAGAAATACTCAAAATTTGGGAACAAACTCCATGGAAACTTGAACAGACATACCTTAGCATGGCATAACCTTCTTTAACGCAAGCATTTTTAGAATCCCTAAACATTTTTTTAAACCATCTTGATGAAAAAATAATCTGTCTGTAGATTTTTTTTTCTTTTTCACCAATTTCTTTTCTTAATCCAACCCAGAACTGTAGCTGGGAATGACATCTGTCCATCTGTGCACAACAGGAAGCTAAACTGCTGCGCTTACTGTCATTTATATCAATAGACTCATCCTAACTTCCAATGTTTTTCTATATGTTAATACAAAATAATTTATTCATAATTGACAAGATATTGGTTTCTTCTGATGGTTTAGAGGCGTTTTGAGGATTCTGCAAAAAAAAAATTCATGACAAATGTATGTTTTGTTAATCAGACTTCAGGGTTTTCAAAAGATTACAGGTTTTTTAGTTTTCAGAAGATCTGATCTGTTAACTTATATCAAACACAAATCAACGATTAAACTCGGCGATCTTATTATTTACTGGATGATTCTTCAATCATCCAACATTGTCAAGTAAAACTTAACTGCAGCTCAGACGTTCTGGTACTTTGTGCTTTGGAATTTTTACTCCGCCAAGGAGGCGGAGCCTCGGTGGAATTATGTGACGACCGCCGTTGGTTTGTCTGTCTGTCCGTTTGTTCACAACATTACTCAAAAACGGGGAAAAAAAAAAACAAAAACACTGGCACTAGCCTGCAGCAGCTTGACAATGTTTATCAAGCAAGAGCCATTCAGAAGGCAAAGGCCATCTTAACTGACCCACATCACCCTCGGTATGCTGAGTTTCGACTTTTGTCATTTGAGAAGAGGTATACCTTCCCTAAAAGGGCCAAATCAAGCAGATACCTCAGGTCATTTGTTCCCTCAGCTGTAGGGTTTTTAAATAAGCTTTAGGCTTGTGTCCTTGCACTGTAGGCTACATATATGGTCATGATAACATTAATTATTATATTATTTGTATCTATGTTTCTATGTATTGCACTATACTGTTTTTTATGGTATGAATGCCATTGTTGACTGCTGTGGCAAATCAAATTGCCCAAATTGGGACAGTAAAGATTTTCTAATTCTAATTCTAAAAATAGATTTGGATGAAATTTTCAGGGAAGGTCAGAAATGATACAAGGACCAACTGATTAGATTTTGGCAGTGATGCAGCTTATAGTCTGGATCTCCGGATTTGTTAAAGATTCCTGTGTCATTGCAAGATAGCGGCACGGCATCACTGTAACTATGACAACAAGTGAACACTACATCAGCTGCCTGCTGATGATCACATGATTGTGATCCTACTAAAAATCGACCGCTGCGGACTTACCAGGACTTATCCGTCGGAAATGATGTGAGGAACAACTGATTAAATTGTGGGGGTGTTTCTGAGTCCCATCAATTCCCGCCGTCAGCTACATATTTAGCTCACGCGATTCAGTATCCGTACATAATGTACACATGCATAACACACGCCTGTGCTGTGATTTCTGCCACAAATTTTTTCAAGATTTCAGCCATCGGGAATGAAACAACTCAGCAGCCTTGGCGGAGAACTGCGCTCTCAGAGTGCTTTTCTTGGTTTATTTGTGGCTACTTAAATCTCACATTCAACATGAGACGAGTTCACAAAATTATCTTGTCAAAATCTTACATCACTGTCCTGGTTTTAGCTTCAGATTATTATAAATACTGAGTAATCAGCTATGTATTTTCTAGATTAATGAACTAATCAATTAATCTTTTGGTCTGTATGTTCGACATAATACTTTTAATATTTTCAATACAAGCATTAGAAATAGGCAGTTTAAGCTGTTGTGTCATTGGTTTTATGAATTTATACCTCACTGTCTAACAGCTCCACTTCTGAATATGCCTTATTTGCTCTAAATTGTAAATACTGAACTAAAGCTCAACTTAAATTATTTTAAATCATGTCACAATGTCAAAAAACTTGCAATCAGATATTTTCCACAAACTGTTTGGAACAAATTTACCTTTTTTTTTAGTGCACACCCTACTCACTCAGGTGCCACAATTAATCTTATACATGTTTTAAAGAGGCCAAAATACTTTGCACAAAGCTTGATTTTATCCAGGCAGAAATCCAAAGATAATCAGTTTTCTGTCATAGAAGAAGAAAATATCAGCTTTAGTGACTTTATTTCCTTAAAGTTTCTCTCTGGTTATGGATGAAACCCCTAAAAATTCATCAAAATTGTTCATTTTGAAGTATTCTTTTCCTGCCTTAAAATGATGTAAATCTACAGTGGTACTTCCTGCTTCTCTGCAGCTTCAGCACATCAGCTCACCTACAATCTGCTGTAAAACTACTCTGAGCTGCACAATGACAAGTTATAAAATCGGAGTCATTCAGCCAAACGTGCTCAAACTGAAGAAATACGAAAACTTGATTATCAAACAAACTGTCGGTTGACTAATTGATTCATCAACCATCACAATCTACTGTGATGTTGTGTCGTAAGTAAAGTCTGACAGAAGTCTTTTCTCTCAGCTGACCACCAAAACTGTTGAATTCTTCATCCAGGTTGCTGCAGTTTAAACGCCCCCAACAGAACGACAAAGCAGTTCGACTCAGCGCCACCTGGACCGACTGCAACATTAAAATCCTGCTTACAGGTTCACATATCAATAATTCAACACTGTAAAAGGAACCATTTTCACTGAGAGGACTTTTGTTACGAGGAAACCTTCTGCTGACAATAACTGTTGACTTTGATGGCGCTCTGATTCTCAATGAAAAGCAACACTGTCGATTTTCAGCACGTTTTTTACATATTCAGGTGACTTTTCTAACTAGTTTAGCTTCCTAGTGTTGTTATATAAGAAGCTAATTCAAAATATGCAACTGTAAGTATTACCTGAGATATCAAAATATCACCTTTATGTACTTCACGTACTTGAAAACACTATATGGGTAATTCCAGAAATTGAGGACATTTGTGCTTCAACATTTTTGAAAAATATACCTTCTCTTTTACAATTTTCTGCTACATATTCATCAATAATAGGTAATAAACTATCAAAGGCTTGATTGGCTCAGCTTACACATCAATAGTACAGATTTTATTCCATGTTTTATTTGTTGTTTGCTAACCCTACTCTAATCACAGTAACAGGGTTGCTAATCCATGCTAATGTTAGTTTTTTCTCAGGAGTAGAAGCTAAATATTTAGCTAGCTGTTACTGCTGACCAAGAGGACAAACTTACTGATGGAAAACAGTCAAAAGAGTTTGTTTTATCCTGAAAATATGCATAACACAGTTGCATGAGGTAGAGTGAGACATTCAGTCAAGGCTGATAATGTTATGAAAATAAAAAAAAAATAGAAGAGAGGACGTAGCTTTGCTCTACCTATTCTTTTGGAAAACTTTTTGATGATGTTAATTCCAGTGTTTCATATGATTCACTGTTTTCTTCTTCTTCTAACAGCTAAAAAGGTTATGCTAACAGGGCTCTTTTTAATGGGACACACGCTCCATGTATACTAATTATTATTTAAAATATTATGTTGATTAAAAAAATGTTCCCACAATTACAAGAGATATCAATGAAAAAAATAAAACCAAAAAGAAGAGACTTAAATTTCATTTTAACTGTTTTATTTGAGATTTAATTTGGTCATCAGGGGGGTGGGACAAGAGAAAAATGGCATTTTAGGGGGAACTCCCGACTTATGTTGGTATTTTAAAAACATTTTCAAACATTCTCATGTTTTAGTATTATGTACATGGATTATTTGAAATTTGATGAGTGAGACGTAAAATATCCTCCAATTCTGAATTGACCCATATTTTTCAGTGTATTTATTGTCTGACTGATAGTCAGTGAATCTGACTGTCAATTATGGATTCACTGCTCACCACTGTAAAGTTACGCTGATATTCTGCTGTAAATTTCTGTTGCTGTGGCAAATCAAAGATCCCATTTTCCTATTTTTTTGCAGCAGATGCGCCGAACTACATTATAAGCCAACTTCTCCTTCAGTTTTCACCCAAGTGTCGACCATCGTACTCGCTGAAATTGCCATATAGAGCCACTACTCATACAACTAAATATTGCCAATATATGCAGCTGTTTTATCTTGACACACTCTCTAACAATTAAAGCTACATCTAACAGTATTTTTCCTGCTCTGACAATAACATAAAATGTAAGGATGCTTGCCATGTGGGTCCAAGTGTCCCAAATACATTTACGTTCTGTGTATGTAGCATTGTACACTGTGCTGGTGTACGATATGCAGCATCCTGGCTACAGAAATATGTGCACACAATGTAAATATTGTTCTTCTGGTTACATGTTCGAATGTGTTTGGCGACTGAACTCAGTAAAAAGCTGCAAGCAGGTTCAGGCTTCAAGTTTGAGTAAACTGTTCCTTTAGTCAAAACTATAGTTTGAGAGGCACGTGTTCTCTTATCTGTGCATTTCCATGGATGATTTTGTCACTTCCACACAAATAACTTTCATAACTCCGTTACTCACACATTTTTTCTGACCTATTTAACTTTAACCCTCTGAACCCTGAACAGTTTCTGTTTTTGTTCCGTTTTACTCACTGAGGCTCATGAAGCCCCGCACCTCTATGGGAACAGAACGACCACTAATAGAACTAGAGAGAACTAGAACATGTTTTCGGTTCAGGATGATACAGCTTAAAAAAAAAATTATTATATATTTTGTGAAGATTGAAAACCTTGGAATCAACATGAACACTTTCCAAGTGTCTACAGCTGTTACCAATAGCAAAAGAAAACTGTTAAAAATGTTGACTTTACATACTATAGATATTTGACTGTTTCCACTTTAAAGCTGTTTCCGCATTTGTCTGCTGCCCTAAACACTGACTCCTGTCTGCTCTGTTGTTTGTCATATGACTGTTAATCACAGCTGAGTCACTAATGGTTTCACAGTTGCGCAAAAGAGGGCAGATTTTTTTTTTTTTTAAAGAATCTCGTTATAGCAAACAATCTACTTTTGATAAATTCGAGCCAAGTCAAAAAATGTCTTTTGTGCACTATGACATGCTAATAATACCATAAACCATAATTTAAATCATTTCTTTGATTATTTATTTTATTAAAAAGTTGTCACCAGCACAGTGGCTTGGTTAGTACTTTGGCCTTGCAGCTAGAAGATCCCGGGATCTTTCTGCATGGAGTTTACATGTTCTCCCTGTGCATGCGTGGGTTTTCTCCAAGTACTCCGGTTCCCTCCCACAGTCCAAAAATATGCTGAGGTTAATTGGTGATTCTAAATTGTCCGTAGATGTGAATGTGAGTGTGATTGTTTGTCTCTATACGTAGTCCTGTGATAGACTGGTGACCTGTCCCCTGCCTTCACTCCAAGTCAGCTGGGATAGACTCCAGCCTCTGCGACCCTATTGAGGATTAAGCGGTGTATAGATAAAGAATGGATGGATTAATGTTACCAACACTGGAAAGATTTCGACTCTAATAGATATTTTACTTTTTCATTTTTAAGCTGTTTCTGTAGTTGTTTACTGTATTAAATACTCGCTCCTGTCTAGTTTGAGTAAACACAATCTGCAGCTTAGCATATTTCAGTTGAAAAGTCAATGAATTTTTGTTAATTGACTGTTTGTTGCAGCTTAGTCAATGAAGGGCTCACCGTTCCATGAAGGAACATAAAATTTTTTGTTTTCTAACAAACTCTAGTTTGAGCAAACAATTTATTTTTGGCAAATTTCTAAAGTGATTTTGATGGTATGTCACGATTTTAAGCTTGGTTGTTTTCTAGATGGAACAGCACATGACACATGAGCAGTTCAAAGACTGGTGGAAAGTTGATAATAGCCTGCCTTTCAAACATGATTTTTAGGGTTCAGAGGGTCCAGTAGCTTCCTAACACTAAACATGAGACAGATGATTCCTCCACAGCTGGGTTTGTGAGTCTAACTCAGCGTCGTGTGACCCCATAAACTCCTCGTACCTGCGGCAGGGCGATGGACAGCTGCCTCTGGAGCGACTCCTTCTCGTGGCCGAGCTCTCGGAGGCGGAGGTGCGCCGTCCCCAGACTGTCCTGCGTCTCCCTCAGACTCTCCAGCAGACGCTCCCTCTCCGTCAGCATGTTCACCATCAGAGACTCCAGGTTCCCGGTGCTTCCTCCTTCATCTCCACCTCCTCCTCCTCCTCCTCCTCCTCCTCCTCCTCTGGGGTCCCGGCCTCCGTAGCCCCCCATGCCTCCCATCCCACCGCCGATCCCTCCTCCTCCGCCACCGGCCGGGGAGGACGATCCGCCGCCTCCGCCTCCTCCACGCCCGTCCTCCGAGATGGTGGGCATCACCTCGCACATCATCTCGACTCCTAGATCTGAGACTTGTCACACCTGGGCGAGGAAACGCACGACTCCTGCTGGTTGTGGAGGTTCCCTCTCAGTGTCGTGTGGTGGGGGGTTGGGGGGGAGAAGGTGGGTTCGTGAGTGAGAGAAAAAAGTGGGGAGACGATGGAGGGTGGCAGGGGTGGGGGGGAGGGAGGGGGTGAGGTGAGGGTGTAGGGGTGAGGAGGGAGAAGTGCAGGTTTGACCTCTGACCTCCGGGTCCAGGATTCACTGAGCTGCCAGATAAACCTGGAAGGAGAAGACAGCGAGAGGTCATTTATTTTGGCCACATCGCGTACGAATGTGTCTCCAGACCGGCTGATCCATCCCATAATCACTCCAGATTCACATCCAGACACACAGAAACCACACATGCACCTCTTTTTGTGCCAAAAAACCCCTGCCAGAGCTACATTGCAGCACTGCTATCTCTCTCTCTCTCACACACTGACTTTGCATCGCTGGAGTAATTCATCCATCTGTGCATGTCTCGGCTTTATGTATCCCATAATGCTAATAATGAATGCGCATGATGCACGGAAATGGACGGAGGCTTCTTTCGCCCACAAAACGCCAAATAGAGCAGCAGCAGCATCAGCAGCAGCAGCATCAGGCCTGGAGGTGAGGAAGAGAAGCTGCAGCGCTGTTTCTTACATTTATGTGGAGGAAAGAAAGAAGGAGAAAAAAAAGGGTGTCATCATGAATTGTAATTACGGGAGGAAATCAGGTTCTTTTAGCCCATTTTTAGAAACATCCCGCCCGGATCTGGAGGCTTCCCCTCCTCAGGGTGTCGGCACACAGAATTAGCAGTTGTCTCGAGGAACTAAAAGGCCCAAATTTAAGGGGAAACGGGCGACTTAGTTGCGTTTGAGGCTGAGCAGGATCTCCTCGCACCGCTATCACATCATGGTGGGAGGTGCCAATCATCCTGGAAATGATGGAGGCCTAATTAACGAGATTAAACCGGCTGATATTACACAATGGGATTAGTTTCTCTCCTCCTGATATGATTAACCTAAATGTCGCGGAAATCGGTGCGACTCTTTTGGCTTTATTCCGACTGCAAGGCGTCTATTTCCTATCAACACCCCGCTGCGCCCCCCCCACCCAGCCAGCCACCCAGCCCGCTCCACTCCAACCAACCCCCCCACCCCCCCCCCCCATAAAAACAGCTGGACGGTCTAATGCACGGCGAAGATCTGCGCGCCGCCGCACATCAGCAGCGCATTTTTTTTTTTTTTTTGGAGCTTTCTCATCCACCATGGAGCGATCCGTGCGTCTTACCGTCTCCATGACGGACAGAGGAAGGACAGTGAGGCGCATCGTCGCCGGTTCACTCCATCAGAGCATCCGAGAGACGGAGGCTGCAGGTTATCCCCGTTCCAGCCCCGGTTACCAGCCTCCCCTTCCCCTCCCTCTCTGTCAGGGAGCGACAGCGCTGATCAGCTGCTGCGTCGAGCGGCAGCGCAGGACGCGCAGGACGCTTCCGGTCAGGACGTTCACAATAAAACGCGAGAGCCTGGAAACCTGTTGAAACATGAAGGAAAATGACCAAGAAGTCAGATACATACTCACTTCACATTGTTATGCGAAGTGAGTATTCAAAAATGCTGATTTTTGTTGAAGTCCCATCGTTAAAATTGCGTTTTTATTCTTCTTATTTTTTTTTTACTGGTCTTTCTATTAAATGGCTTTGAAAACAATGTCATTTTTTAAAAAGTATACAAAAAAGTGTTTCATTTGTGTTGTATTTTCATTGTGTTGTTATTTGAAAACAGTAATTGTTGATATCTACTTTCATTGTTAGCTTAGCTCGGCCACATTACCTTTACATGCATCTAAAACTATTCAGATAAAACAATGTGAGAAGGAAACATCAAACTGGTCGAACGGTTTGTAAACTGTCATTTACAGGGCAGTATGTTGCATGCAGGTACAATGACAAAGTGACTGATTGTGAACACATACACATTAATTCTGAGAAACAAGAATTATAATTTCAATTGGAAAAAAAAATGAAGCTATAAAGCTGAAATCTTATTTTGAAGACACTTCCTGGCGCTTCAGCCCGTCTTCCTGCCGTTTCTGTGTAACTTCACCTCCTCCCCTCCTTCCTCTCCTGCTCCTCCTGAAGATGTTGCTCTTAAAGAAACAAGCTTCATGAGTCAAACCTCCCGAACTCAAACTCACCTCCAGCTGCATCCTTCTGTATTTTTAACACCTTTAAACAACAAACTAAACCTCATAATCAGAGCAGTGAAGCATCAAAGTCATTTTCTCAGTTTATTTTCTTTATAATAAATATAAGACTCGCCAGGATGATTGAACAATTGCATCCTCTAGTGTCTTAACTGGGGAAATGCAGTGCAATGCCACAAGGTTTTAGCCCAAATGTTTAAATTTTAGGAAACCAGAAAAAAAACAAAACACAGGGGCCTTTAAAATGTCACAATCAGTAATGAATAACCTAAAAAAAAATTGCTTTGGCGGAGTTTATATTTTAAAAAGTCACCTGTGGGGAATGTGAGGCTCATTTGGAGGTAAAATAGGTTAATTCAAATTAATTAAAAATGTAAAAAAGAAGTAAATCTATTCACTCATGATGAGTCCCAAGACTGAAGGATAAGAAAGTACGTAACTCCTAGTTAGCATCAGTGATCAGAGCAGAGAGAGGCGGGTTTTAGGCCCCTGAGTTGTGGAGGAGGAGGAGGTGCAGGAGGTGACGTAATGTCGTCCACAGACAGCCACAAGTGCATCCAAATTAAATTTGCACAAATAGTTTGAAGAGGTAGAGGAAAGAAAGGGGAGGAAACAGAAAAGACAAAAAAAAAAAAATCAGTGAAATCTGTATCACTCCTGGTGAACAGTGTGGGATTGTCACCACAGATAGCAGACACATCAGATCCAGATGTAAATACCTGGAAATAAAAGCTGGAATGTTGATCTCGTGTTTCATATTCATCATTTGATGTCAAACCCAAATGTTTTCAGTCTACAGCAAAAATAAAGGAATTGGCCTCACGGTTCCAATACTTTTGGAGGGGAGTGTGCATGTTATATAAGTGTGCAGAGTGATGCATTTCCTCTTCTATGGGATGTCGGAGGGTCCAGATGCAAACACAGGAGGCAGGTTGCAGAAACACAAGTCAAACTTTAATGACTGAGGCTGGTATGAAGGTAACACAATCTACAAGATTTAGCAACAAAAGAGCAGGCAGAGGTTCGCCAAAAACCCAAAAGCCAACAAAAACATGAGAAACAAACTGAAACAAGAAACAAAGTAACAAAAACATGTTCAAGAAAACTAAGCTTCAGAATCAAAATTTCCAGGTAAACCTCCCAGCTGACAGGTAAGACTGATCTGAAGGCGGCACGTGTGCTTCTCCACAAACACTTCAGATTCAGTATGTTCTTCTTCCATACTGATCCTACTCAACCTGGTGTCAGAAACTGAGTCCAGATCGTCACTCTGGTGATGCTGCATTTCCTTAATGTTCTGATTAACAAACTGTTCATTTCATTCCTGCATAGCAAGTTCTGTGCGTTAGGTAGGACGATCAGAAGGTCACCATAAAGAATGCAAATCCTCTTCTCCAGAGGTGTGGTTTTCCTCACCGTTGACACTTTATTTCCTTTATCAGATTCTGCTGGAGGTAGGAGGCATCCTGTTGTCTCCAAGAGAGCCGTGAGTGGTCCTTTAGTAGTAAATGTAGCAAAATACCAACAGAAAACTAAAGTCAGGGTTTAAAGGTTGTCAGAAAACCAAACTGAATGTTCAAATATTAACAGAAAACCAAATTCAGATTCCAAATATCAGTAGGAAGTCCAAGTCAAGGTCTAAATGTTATTAGAAAACGAGATTAAGAGTCAAAATATTAACAGAAATGCAAATTCAGCATTGAAATATCAAAAGAAAACCACATTCAGAGTCCAAACATCCTCAGAAAACCAGATCTAGTCAAACAATCAACAGAAAATCAAATGCAGTCTCAATATCAACATAAAACCACATTTAGAGCCCAAATATCAACAGAAAATCAAGTGAAGTGCCCAAAGAGCTTCAGAAAACCAGATCTAGAGTCAAAGGATCAACAGAAAATCTAATTCAGAATCAAAATATCAACAGAAAACCAATTTTTCTGAGTCTAAATATAAAAAAACACAGATTTTGAGTCCAAATATTATCAGAAAGCCAAAATCAGGGTCTAAACATCAACAAAACATCTAATTCAGAGTCAAACTATCTTCAGAGAACCAGTCTGAAAATGAATTCAAATTCCAAAAAGTCCAGATAAGAAAAGTTAAATATGCATTAACCATTAACCATTATAACTGTGCTTTGTACTTCCTGCGGCCTATCTTGACCAGGACTCCCTTGAAAAAGAGTTTCTTAATCTCAGCGGCATCTCTCCTGTTAAATAAAGATTAAATAAAAATAAAATAAAAATAAAATAAGATGAGGCCTTCAGATAATGGTCAAACTTCAACTCATTACATGTCGATATGCGTTCAGGAGAGGTGATCTGTCTGAATCTGAAAGAATGCAGTTCAGTTGACTGGTGAGATGTGTGTTTGTGATGATGTGAGATGTGGGTTTTACTGTCAAAGGAGAAGAGGAAGGAAGGAGAATAGAAGGATCCTGAAGATTTTTAGAAAAGGAAAACTCATCTGAAGTCCAGCAGAAGCAGCTTCGTCCATCTCTGCTTCATGGATCAGCTCTGAAGCTCCTTGTTGTTCAGGAAGTTTCTGTAACTCCATATGATTCTTGGATCGACTCTGTTTACTTTTATACGTCACATTTTTAGGTCAGACTTGTCCAGAATTAGATTCCAGGTCTGTCCTCTTTCCCTGCTCTACCTCCTCCATCTGTTCTCCTCCAGCAGGCCTTTGTTGACTTGTTCAGCTCACTGGTGCGTCTGATTTATCTTCCCCCCTTTGTTTCCTGTCCAGGTGATAAAGGACTGTTCTGCACATTTTCTCTCCCTGTCACTGAATAAAACTCCATTAAAAGTGTAGATATTATATTTGCTACATTTTATGGCAGTGATGAAGGAGACAGTCAGATGTTTGCTTAAAGCAATGAGTGATACTTAACTGAAAAATATTCCAGCACAAGTAAAAAAAACAAAACTGCAGTGAGAATGTTTAAGTAAAATTGTGTCAATCCATGAAGAAAAACAACTCTTCCGTGAGACTCTTGGTAACTTTTCTTAACATCATTAAGTGAATACAACTTGAATTTAGTTTTAAATTGATCAATGTAGAAATGTGGACTTAAATTAAACGCAATATTAACATTTTTATTTCAACACAACTCATCAAAATAGTGCTTGTAACTTTAAAGGTTTGTCTTAATCAGTAAATTACTTTTTTTTAAAAAAAGGTTTTGGGGGCAATCATGCATTTAATTAAGTGGAATTCCTTTTTAAAGTGTGATTGAGTAAAAGGTGTATAAATGTCATGAAAATAAAATATGCAAGTACAAGTAAGTACAAGTACTGCTTCTACCTAAGTACAGTGAGTAAATTTGAGGTTTTGTTTGAACGACACTATCTCAAAAACCATTCAAGATAAAAGCCTGAAATTTTCACTATTGTTTCTCAACATGTTATTTATTCATTATCTGCAATATTTGGTGAGTAGCTCAAATAATCTCTGATTATGGGCGAGTTGAAAGATGAGAGAAAATGGAACCGTGGTGAAAAGTCCCATAGTGATTATATGCAAACAGCCTTTAATTCATAGGGTAGTTTGAGCTTTAATATTTGCAGAGATACATGTAGTGTGGCAAAATGTGCAATATGTGTCTCTAAAAACTGTATCTAAATTGTGTGTTTCCACAGCACTGTGTATTACCAGAGTTTACCTGAACGCAGCCGACTCACACTCCTGCATCAGGATGTCTTCACAGAACCACCGACGGTGTTGATAGCTGCAGATCTACAGTGTTGGATGAAATGTCAGAGCTGCTGGCGAGCACGATGCCCTCTGCAGAGCAACACAACACAACACAACACAACACAACACAACACAACACAACACAACACAACACAACACAACACAACACAACACAACACAACACAACACAGACCGATTGCAGAAAACTCAAAGTAGCAATTAAGGTACATCACAAAAATAAAGATCTACATGAATAAACCGTTCTTTTGCTTTAAGTATAATAAAACAATGTCACTTCTTTCTAGTCTTTTTTTCATAATTTCTTTGTAGATTTCTCAAAACATGAAGAAAACAGTAATCATAGGCCTTTAAAAATCATTTTAAGGTGGCTTTATTTCAATTCCTGGCTGTTAGACAGCCACTTTTCTCTATAAATTCATCTGATAACAATATCTTATTAAAGAAGGGTTTATCAAAACATGAAAGATTTACTGTTGTTAATGTATGACGCATGTATTTTGACATGCTACCTGTTTAAAAAATAATATAGGTATCCTTCACTATCATTTTATTGCTACTATCTGACTTATCAGGAAACAAATGCAGTACAATTAGCAGCAGAAAGAGGAAAAGTATGATGTGTTTTGTCCATGAATTTCTGCTAAAACTGCAACAAAACTATATTTTGGAGTTGGTATTAGCTGGAAGGGAAATACTTTAAACATACTTCTGCATCCATAATGTCACTTCAGGTCGCATCTAGGGAGGACACGGAGGGACAAATGTATTGATACACAGTAAATATTAAAACTCCGAGTCCTGGAAATTGCATCCCAATAACCACTGACTTCGTGATGCAGGCCGCTTCCTCCAGACGTCTATATTTCAGCGGTGACTGACGGGTGGCAGCTGCCTGGACACCAGGAGGGGAGGTGCCCTGCGGGGTCACGACAGGTCAGCGGGTTACAGGAATGCTGATAGGAATGTCCTGAGCGGCGTCCAGGGCCTGCAACCCGTCAGCTGGACAACACCAAGGATCAGCAGCTCCCCCGGGAGTCATGACAGTGGACAACAGACCCAGGGACCCACAGGGGGGACGATGGGGGAGGAAGGGGAGGCTGGGTGATAGTATACAGTGAGTACTATACTGCAATGCAGTATACAAGAGAAATAAGCACAGCCCTGTGGAATATCACTTTACTGTCAAATAATTCAGAACTGTGTCTCCTAAATACACGTGTATTACCTTGAAGCTGAACAGAAGAGTACTTGCTCTTACGGGAAATTAAAATCCAACACTTTAGATTTGGTATGTTAGAAATACAGCTTCATATGATGACAGTCTCACCTCCATGCTTCACTGTCAGGACTATACATTCACTGTGGTAGTCATGGCAACGTTCCCACCAACCACAGATCTCATTCAGGCTTCTTTACAATTTTGCAAAATTCCATCCGGCAATTCTGTGCCAAAGAGAAAGGAAGGGTTCCTAGGATGACGTCTCAAGAGGTCAACATCATGCAATATCCTTCACACTGTCTAAACTGTCAAAGAAACTCTGATTTCTGTTGATAACCCCTTAATTCTGCAGCACTTCTCCATTCATTATTCAGAGATAGATTGTGAAGGTAGTGCTCTGTCTGTGGAGTCATTTTAGGTGGATGGTCACCACTGCACTGATTAGTGATACTATAACACGTTCTAAACCTCCTGGTTACAGTTGCAACTGGCTTTTCACTGATTTTTAGTTAGTCATTCACCTATCTATACCATTTTCCATCTTTATGAGGTCTTAACATCAGATATTTGAAATCCTCTTCCATGTGGAGCCATGATGCAGACAAACCACAGGGGTAACATTGAAAAAGTTTTGTTGCTAACGGCTCATTTAGTAAACGCGTTCATGCTATTAGGGTGATTGGAAATCACAGGTGTACTCAGTTTAGTTGCAATGAAATGCTACTGTATTTTCAATATAGTCTTTAAGTATTTGTTTTTAATGCATTAATTGGTCATACAATGTAATCTGATGCTATAAATACAAACACAATGTGCTTAAATGAATAACACAAAATGGTGATCATTTTTATGTCCACATTGAACACACCCAATAAACATGCTCGGTGATGCTGAAGATGGCACCCTTTAGCAGCAATGAGCTCAAAGAAGCTACGGCCTACGTTCAGGAAGAACTTTGAGTCACTTTTTCTTTGAGCTGCTTCTGATCATATTCTCAAAAGCTTCAAATCATATTGCTGTCTGTCTCACCTCTGTAATGTTCTCACGTGACAACAAAACATTATATGTACATGGATATGTATAATGAAAAAAGAAGAACTAACCACACACTTATTCTTAGTCACAAAAGTGTTTTTATTGATTAACAAGGCTTTAATCCCACTTGGACTGTCGTGGAGTCAGGATATTTTCTTGAACAATGAAAACCACATATATACAACATCATGGTGCACACCAACAAGCTGAGAAGCTCCAAGGTGCCGGGCTGGTGAAACATCCAAAAGATATTCAACAAACAACACAGACAGATAAAGAAAAACAGTAGTGTGAAGGCCATAATTTAAACTTCAGATTCAGACACCATGTCAGTACCACAGCAATATACCTCTAGTGCCAGTGTTGGTATATTAATCTTTGGAGTGTACTGCAACAATAATTATTAAGCTTTCTGATTTATCATTGGACTAGAATACCAAAAGGCACACTTAACAAAAAAAAAAAAAAAAATGCAAAAACTGTCAAAGATCCCCCTAAACGAGACCAAAAAGTCAAAGGATTCATGCTGCAGCACCATAACAAACCCAAACACACCTCAAAGCGTCAAAGGATTGTTGGCTGTCCAGGACTTTCTGCCACAGTCTCCTGACCTCAACCTCACTGAGCATTTATGGGGACATGTGAAGCCTGAGGAAGTCCAGCATTACTCCTGATACAACCAGAAGATCTTTGTAACATGGTCACATCATAACGCTATAATGTGGCTATTCAGGAACTAAGGAAGATGTTGAAGCAAAATGGGGGCAAACAAGACATTTTGACATTCCTTGACATTTTTCACAAATTCAAACGCAAAATAGAAGCATCTTATGGTCTCTGTATTTTTGCCCGTACTTTACATTCACTAGAAAATACTGTATTTACGGTTATACATTATACAAAATGTGCATTACTGCACAACTTATGAAATTCTAACCCTCTGAACCTCAAACTGGGCTTTTTTTTTTTTTTTTGCGCCCGTGACATTTTCACTCACTATGGGCTCTTTTTTCACTGCAATATAAAGTCCTGCACGTCTATGGAAACAACACAACTATAGCTACACACAGAGAGAACTCAGACATGTCTTCTGTGCAGTAAAACAAAGTCAAAATGCCATAAATCATAAAAAATATAGCTACTTGTTTTACGCAAAATTTAAAAAAACTATAATCAATATGTACACTTTTTGGAGTACCCCCAGGAGTTACTGTGAAAAAGGCCTCACATACTATTCAAACTTTTACACTGCTCTGCAAGCTAACTCTAGAAAGATGTTTCACCATGCTGAACATTTGCTCCAGCAGGATGAAAACCTGCTCCTCTGTATACTGTTTTGGAGCCATGCTGCATTTACTGTATTGATCCAGCATGTTTTTTCCCCCCACTCTTTCGTTGTGCCTTGTCTGCTCTGTGTAAACACAGCCTGCAGTTCAGCCTAAAAGTCTGAATTGTTGTCAGGTGACTGTAGGTCGTAGCTCAATTAATCATGGCTTCTTGGAAAGCCAAGAGGTGCGGAAATGTAGTGTTTTTTTTATAGGATCTAGCGCAAATGCGTTATTTTGGAGAAAATTATAAATGAGATACAGAATAAAGTGTTTTTGATGAAATATCAGAACTTCATGCTTAGATTTGGTTGTTTTTCCTACCTTACATCTTACACTATTCTCTCAAGCACTGTTGGAAAGCCTTTACTGTTTCTGTTTCTGATATATAGCTTATCTTTGGCAATTCTTTTTAACATAAAATGCAGTTTAAACCCACTGATGGGTTTTGGGGTTCAGAAGATTGGTAACAAAACGCCAGGTGGATGTATTAATGCAAACATTCTCTAACAACCTAAAAGTGCTATAAAGGCCCACAATGGCCTAAGATACAGTAACAGGGAGGATGTATCTTACAGAATTTACAGTCAAATCACACAATCCTGCTGTGTGAATGCGGACCTTCTATGACATCCCAACGAAAAGCAAACATATTAAGTCCGGAGACATTTAGCTCATCTCAAAACACTGGCATTTTCATGACATATAACTGACCCTCACTTTCAATCATGACACATTTGGCAGTAATGTCCACACATGTCATTGCACACAATTCATTTGAGCGCTTCACCTTTACGAGGAATTTTGCAATGTTTGCGTTGATCTGTGAGACATTGATTACCAGCTGTCTGCTGATTGGCTGCAGCTGCTTGTAGAAAATGATCAGTTCTCTGCAGTAGCAGTTTGCAGCTCCTTCACAGCTGCAGGGTTTCTGTACAACAACCAAAGACTCAACCAGGGCAAAGCAACTGGTCGTTTCTATCACAGAATTGTTCCTTTTGACTGCAACACTGTCGTCTGAAGAGGTGACTAACATGTTTTTGTAAACGCAGCGCTTATATTCAGTTACACTTTCACAATGTCGATGGCACCACGCAAGTGTGTCGCTCTTCTGCAATGCAGCAACTTCCCTTGTGCTTAAATATCTACAAGAGCCACATCCCAAAGTCACTAAATGTTCTCCGATGCAATCTGATGACTTAGAAACAACATCACAACTTGTCACGGAGCAAAAGATGTCTTTCAATTTTGTGCTTGCATCCTCAAGTACAGCGCTACCTTTTCTTACAACCTTCTCGTACGAAAAGAAATTCTTGAAAATCTGCGAAGAAACGGACTTTGTGCCGGAGAACATCTGCAAGAGTCTGTTGTTCATACTTTCATAGACAAACGCCGAATTGGCCCATAGAAGACCCCAGTCCCGAGCACTCTCAGAGAGATGGGTCAGAAGGTGGCAGTTATAGGAACAATGCTCGAGTCCGTAGAGAGACGGGATCTTTGCTACGAACTGAACCAAACACAACTCGGCACAATTCAGCTCATCCTGAGTAGCAAACTGGGAGAGGAGGGTGTGAAGGGCACAAACAAGAAGCATCCAGTGTTTGTAGTACAACGCTGGTAAGACATTCCTCAGTATTATGGGAGAGTAGAGGAGAGCAAATGCCCTCCACTCAGAAGCTTTCCAGTACATCCTCTCACTGAGGCGCCTGGGGCCTTGTCCGATTTCATCTGGCGGCTGGATCTCATGCACTGCTTTGTCCAGGTTAGATAAATGCAGATGTGTTAAATGGAAGCCCTTGTTGGCATAAAGAGGATCAAACCAAAGATTGACGAATTGACGGGTGACACCAAGACAGACACAATGCATATAATCTGGTATAAACCCCTGGATAATGTCAAAAAAAGGCAACAGAATCAGTGGACTTGGACCTTTAACACCCATTTGATGCTCGTCATCATCATTTTCCATGACAAACTCAGCAATCTGCACCGTTTCAACCATATGTCTCAGGTCGCACCCGTCAACCTGGATGGGATAAATTCTGGTATAACCACTGCCCGTCTGAACCATCTCACCTTTGTGGTAGCAGAAACCACATCCAAACTCTCTGTTGAACGGTTTGAAGTTCTGCAGCATCGCCCTCGCTACAGTGTCACAAACACAGACTCGAGCGGTTACTCTGGTGTGACGTTCGAAGCCGTCCTCGTCTCTCCAATAAAAACCTTCCTCGGAGAGTTTCTGCACTTCGTTAATGAACGGCGTGAAAAAACTCTGAACCTGAGGTTTGCCTCGGCCGAACCATAAAGTGTGCAGCAGAACGTTTTTACATCTGTCCACGTATGGAAGCTCGTTGATCGTACACAGGATGGGCCAAACTGAAAACTTTGATGAGTTGGACACCGGGGAGCCTTTGCAGTTGAAGCTAAGTGTAATACTGGCGTCCTGTCTGTCACGCTTGTATTTGCTTCCCGTGTTCACATCAGAAATGGAAGCCTCTCTTGTGAAATGTTTCCCCAGCTTCTCATGGATGTTTGCGAGGATGTTTCTCAGCTGAATTTCAAGCGGCATTACCAGGAAGTAGTAAGCCTTCTCTAGGAGACCTTTTCTGCTCAGACTCTTCTGACAGACTAAACACTCATCACCAGGATCGACTCCCAGATAGCTCGTACACCTCGGACAGTAGAAGTGGAGCTCTGTGGTGGGACTAGAATCAGTCAAATGTTTCTTAAAAAAATGCCATGACTTCGGGACACATCCAGGCACCATGAAGTTAAGGAGGTCCAGCAGGTCTTTGGTTGCTGCTTTGGACAGACCGTGTTTCAGGATGAAAACCACGAGCAGAAGCAGGAGAGCTCCTGTTGTTACTGAAGAACCAGCATAAATCTTCTTTTCCTCGTTGAAGTCAAAAAGCTGCTCCTAATAACATATTATAGAGCAGAAGTATGTTTTAAAAGACAAGCATGTCAATAAAAAACACATTTCTTTTAAAGAGCCTATATTGTGCTTTTTGTGTTTCCTTTTTTGCCTTTTTCTGCATGTAAGAGATCTGTACCCTTACAAAGTTTTTCTCTCCAACGTAAAACATTGCTCGATGTCTAACTGAAACACCTCATTTGAAGTCAGACTTTCTTTTGTTACTTAGGCTCTTTTCAAGTATGTGATATGCAACATTGCTGCTCCATCCATCTGTTAAAGCTGCAGCATTTTGTCATCCAGATGGGTCACTTTTACATAATAATAATGCACTGATCAATAAAAGACTGTACAGTGTGAGAAAAATATGTTTTTGAACATGTGTATAAAATGGGCTCCTCAAGATTTAAATTAAAGCATAAACAAATAAAAAAGACAAACCATTGGATCTTCTTCTGCAGTCTCGTCATCAGATGAAACAGGGCTAATTTCTTCTCCATACTGTAACAGAAGAGGCGGAGACAGTCAGGCGGTCGTGAGCATGACCAAACTTAGAGAATAGTTCGGCCAGGTGCAGAAGAAAAATATATATATATATCCAAAATGAGAAGGAGCTTGCACAGGTGGTGCTTTACTAAAAACTCAAGGCAAAATAATACTGGACAGGAGGAGCACAGGTTAAAAAGAAAATAGAAAATATATATCGAAATAACACTAAAACGTAACAAATCGGACCTTCCTTTTGCTTTTATTATAATTCTAAATGCCTTTCAAATCCCCTGGCTGGTTTTAGGGTTCATAACTTCACCTGTCACCAAAGCATTTTGTTGTGCACATCCATATCTTACCATGTCATACTCTGGATCTCCTCCTCTGTCGTCTGTTAACCCAGCAGACACATAATCGGCCTGAGAGACAAAAGGGAAACATTATTATTCTGATATAATAATCTTAATATTTGTAACAAAGAATTATAATTTATCAGAAGCTCACACACCATAGGATCTTCATCTGTGGCTTCAGTATCAGATGAGGAAGAATCTGTACTCTCGCCGTCATCTTCAACAGTGCTGTAATCTCTCACAGAGAGCTGTCACGGATTTTAACAGGAAAACAGAATGAGGGAATATTTTTATATCTGACGTAAAAGAGCCAATATTGTGCCTTCTGTCATTTTTTTTTTTATGTTCCTTTAGTTACATAGTGACTTTTTGTGCATGTAAAAATATGCACTCTTAGAAAACCCACACCAAAAGGACAAAACATCCCGATGAAGTGCCTTGCTTGAAGTCTAGGCTTTTCCTCTGTTACTTATCTACCTCAACATGAAAGACATTTGCATAATACCTGAAACACAGAATGGGAAGCTGGATCACCGTTTGTTATTATTTACTCACTGGAGCTGCTTCTGTCAACTCTAAAATGTCTCAAGTACAAGAAAAACACACCACATGCTCTGCTGTTGGTTGCAAGAGTGAACACTAGAGTCTTCATGCACTCCCAGCATTTGAAAAACTGAAGACCCAGAGGATTAGTTTTATTTTCAATGGAAATGTCCCCACGATAATCAGAAAGTCTTTAGTGTTTGTACGCTTCAAGGCTACAGGGTTTTTCCTGGTTCAAAATTGGCCCTTTGGGATGACGACGGTAAACACATTTAATCCACATACAGTTGAGACAGTGGAAATCTGTATTTTTTTGGCATTCTTGACCACTTAATAAATGATTCTATTAAGCTCTAGGAAATAAAACCCTAACTAACAAAACTGAAACAGAGTTGTGCTCCTGATTTTTAATCTTTCTCATTTTGGTGCTTGGTAAAAATCCCTCTATGCAAGAAAACTGTGAGCTAATGTGGCTAATGACACCATTAGCTTTGGTTGTTTGATCACAAGCTACAGTGATGTCCTAACTGCAACATTGAGGGACACCACTGCATGAAAACGGTGTGTAATGGAGTCTGATTCTAGTTCAAACATGTTTTTGAACAATAAGCATGTAAAAATATTCTTGTATGTAAGCATTCCCTCCATGAACATGATTTACCATGTCATGGTCTGGATCTCCTTCTCTGTCGTCTGTTGGCCCAGCAGACGCATGATCCCCCTAAGAGACAGAAAATGATCAGTTATAAATATCCTGATATTGCCAGTTATTGACAAATTCTGTATCAGAACCTTCAAATGTATTATAAGCTCACACTTAGCGTAGGATCTTCTTCAATATCAGATGAGGAAGGAGATGTATTCTGGCCAACTTCTGGGACGGTGTTAGAGTCGGTCTGTATTTTAACAGGAAACAGAATGAGGGAACACTTGTCTTTCTGAAATTCAGCAATCAGTGCATGAACACATTTTACCTTTTCATCGTCTGGATCTCCTTCTGTGTCATCTGTTGGCCCAGCAGACACTTGATCGGCCTAAGAGACAGAAAATGATGAAGTGTCTACAAGTGTCTACATATGAAAAATGGTAATTTCACAATTTGGAAATAACCTTTTATACCACAAGATCTGCAACTGTAGCTACTGCATCTTCAACATCAACAGAATCCATGTTTTCATAAGGACAACGAGCTCTCGTGGATTTGAGCAGAAGATCAGAGTGAGGGTTTATGTGCCTGTTCTCAAGTGCAACAATACCTGTTTATGTATTTATTTAAGTCAAACTTACTTAACATTTAAACTATATATCAGGGAGTTCACCCCTGTGCAACATTCACTTAAATGTCAAATGATCACAGGTTGAAAAAAATAAATAAAAAAATTTATTCAACATTACAATAGTGACTTTGTGCAATAATTCACTGTAAAATTGCATCTTAAAAGAGCATTTCCTTTTTCAGTGACAGAAGTATCGTATAAATATTGACCAAACTGTCAAAAATGAATCCTGTCTAAGGAGGTTATCACTTCCAATGTGATTTCATTGGCGACCAAGATTCTTCCTTGTCTGCATCACAGAAAACCTACCCAGGAATTAGCCTGATTCTTAAACACTGTGAGCATTTAAAACCCCATGGACCATATACGGCACCTAACCTGTGTTCTCAACCTAGTGTCTATGGATTAACTTACTATGCACAATGCAAGAACACCAAAAACACAGAAAGGCACATTCAACTTCATAAAATTCTTCGTTTTTTTTTTTTTTTTTGAAGCAAAGCGGCTTGTGTGAGGTGTAGGTCATGGGACGAGTTGATGCACAGCAGCTCATTTAGTTTCACCATCACAACAGGAGCAAGAAACCACTTTGCTCCATCCCTCCCTCACAATGTTTCAACCCCATAGTCCAATATGATTTTTTAATCTGGTTATTGGATGTAGAACTCCATTCCAGCATGTGTTGAGGTTGAACGGAGGCTTGTGGGAGGCTGTCTGTGGCTAGAACTACTGCTGGTTTATCCAGTCAGGTGACCGACCAGTCTGGGCTGCAGGGCTTGTTTCAGAACATCTTGTTGGGTTCAAGTTGCATCACTGTTAAATAACTGCACACAATGAACATTAGGATCCCTTTAATTAAACGTTACAGGAATAATGCAGATAAATGAGAACAATCTGAACAGCACCAACATGTACGGTGCTGTGAGAAATTATTGGTCCTCCTACAGATCATCTTCTATTTTTGCCATACTTAAATGTTTCAGATCATCAACCTCATTTAAATATAAGACAAACATAACCCAAGAAAAGGCAACATGCAGTTTTTACGTCATTATTTCATTTATTGAAGGACAAATGCTGTCCAGCCTATGTGAAAAAGTAACTGCCCTCCTAAACCTAGCAACTGGCTGGGCTCTTGGCAGCAACTACTGCAGTTAAACATTTGTGGTAGCTTGTGATCAGTCTTTTACATCACTGTGGAGGAATTTTGGCCCACTCTTCTCTGCAGAATAGTTTTAACTCCATCACATTAGATGGTTTTCCAGCATGAACTGCCATTTTACGGTCTAGCTACGGCTTCTAAACTGGACTGACTTTGGCACAGCCACTCCAAAACGTTCTTCAACATTTTGTTCTTTTTGAGCCACTCAGAGGTGGATTTCCTTGTGTGCTTTGGGTCATTGTCATGCTGCATAAACCAACTGTGCTTGAGCTGGTGGGCGAACATCCTCCAGGAGGGTTTTCTGACAGAGATAGATGGAGATACACTGACCTGAACCAAGGCCAGTGAGGCCTGCAGTTCTTCTGATGTTTGTCTGGGTTCTGTTGTCACCTCCTGGATGAGCCGTTGACGCGCTCTGATAGAAACGTTGGTCGGTCGGCCACTCCTGGGAAGGTTCACCACTGTTCCGTGTTTTCTCCATTTCTGGATAATGGCTCTCACTGTGGTTCTCTGGAGTCCCAGAGCTTTAGCAATGGATTTGTAACCCTTTCCAGACTGATAAATGTCAATGACTTGGTTTCGCATGTGTTCTTGAGTCTCTTTAGAACGTGGCATCATGTGCTGCTGTTTGAGACCCTTTAGCTACTTCACAATGTGAGTCTAACTGCGTGCCTGGCTCTTTCTATTGGACTTTTAAAAATGGCGGCACATCCGTTATTCGGCTGTCTGTGTTGTGTTTTGACAACACAAGAAAGGAGGAGTCGGGCCGCACTGGCTGCTGGTTCTGTCTGTCATTTACTGGTGGGCAGCTGGGTGGGATCACAACATCTATACATCTGTGCAATAAAATGCATGAAACACAAGGTCCGTGTGGTTAAGCAGCAGCAGCATCTCCCTCAAGCACCACTACACAGACCCTGCAGCGTTTACAAACATCAGTCCACTGTAAGTTCTAAAAGTATATTTACAAACTTTATATTGGGATGCAAAACACAATTGCACCTTCGCAACTTCAATGTATCACTTAGAAATGCGTATTACTAAATTTACTGTTCTACAAAGCCGAAATGACTATTCATATCGCTGCGGAGAAAAGCGACGCCTACCTCTGCTCTGTTTCTGGCACGACACGGGAGGGAAAGCTACGTGATGACGTCATACGCTCTGGACGGCAGTGCAGATTTAAAGAGACAGTACAGGTATTGGACAGATAGTACTACTACTTCTACTAGTAGTACCACTACTACTACAATAATCATAACAATGTAGTCTGAGTTAAGTAAGAGCAGACCATAGAACCCTTTTTTATTTTAAAAAAAAAATGCTAATAATAAAAAATAATGTTTTCCAGTATCCAATCAGCACTTGGTGACAAAACAAAAACATAATCTCAAGCGGTTATACCAGATAGGTTTTAAGTGATATTTAGATTCAACAAGTCTGGCAGTAATCATACAAGGGTGTGCATGGTGAAACTGAGCCAAACTGCCAAATGAACTTGGCCATATGTTAGACTGGTAGCTATGGGGGCAATTACATGGGGCAAGGTGGGGCTGGACAACATTTTTCTTTCAGTAAATGAAAGTATCATTTTAACACTGCATTTTGTATTTTCTTGGATCTTCTTTGTCTTATGCTTACATCGGGTTTGATGATCTGAAACGTTTAAGCGTGGCAAATATGCAAAATTAGAAGATGATCTTTCTCACAGCACTGTACATGTTGGTACTGCTCAGATTTTTCTCATTTATCTGCATTATTCCTGTGAAATGTAATCAAAAGGATCCCAATGTTCATGCTATCCTTTTGTTAAATGGGCACTGAATCATCACTTGTTTTGATTCGCAATCCTACAAATTCAGGCAAGATGTCTGTGTCCATAATGTTATTGATATCAACACCTCATCTTCATGAATTCAAATACTCTTGTCACAAACTTATTTTTACTCTTAAAAATATGTCAAACTTTGTAGATAAGCCGTTTTGTTCGCTAAAAACAAACAAAAAAGCCTGTAGAATATTGTACATTATTTAACATTTTACTTCTAAGTTGAACAGTAGAATATTTGCCCCTAAGGTAAATTATAAACTAACAGTTTTAATTTACTGTGTTTAAAATACAGGTCCAAAGTATGAACTCAATGCACCAAAAGTCAGAACAGCTTTTATTACTGAGCTTTAAATACTTTATATTTACACCTTTATTTCTGATGACAGACTCAACCCTCCTCAGCTTAGAGGATAGCAAATTTCTGCAGAGATATGTTTTCAATTTTCATGCTTGAATATTCTCATTTTGCCAACCTTCTGCAGACTGGGAGTCACCTTATCAGCCAGTATTTTGATTTATCCACAGACATTCATCATCCATCCATTATCTATACACTGCTTAAACCTCATTAGGGTTGCAGGGGGGGCTGGAGTCTATCCCAGCTGACTCGGGCAAAGGCAGAGGACACCCTGGACAGGTCACCAGTCTGTTGCAGGGCTACATATACAGAGAAACAATCACGCTTACATTCACACTACGGGCAATTTAGAATAATCAATTAATCTTAGCATATTTTTTGTATTGTGAGAGGAAGCTGGAGTACCATATCATCACACTCCCACCTCCGTGCTTCTCTGTTAGGACTATGCACTGGGAAAAATTCACCTCTCAAAACAAGGGGAAAAAAAGCTTATTTCAAAGAACTTTTACCTTGAAATAAGTGAAAAATCTGCCAATAGAACAAGTGAAAAATGGTTTGGTAAGACTTCTTGAAATAAGATATGATATTTAGAATATTGATTGATTGTCAAGCTTAGGTGTCTTAAAATAAGTTTTTCACTCAAAAATAGATTTTTGCTTTCATGTAACCTCCTAATTTGAGATGCATTAATCTTATTTTGAGTTTTCTTGTAAAAATTCAACTCAAAACGAGATAATTTCAAGATGGTTTGACTTAAGATATTTAAGATGCATTGTCTTATAACAAGTCCCTCCATCTTGCTGAAATGTCTCTTCTTAAGTGAATTCATATTAAATCGAGTGGGATGAGACATTTTGATTAAAAATAAGACAAATAGATTTGGCACAATTTTGAGTTTTTGCAGTGTACATTCACTGTGGTAGCACTGGTCAAGGTTCTGAGCAAACATGCTGGACTCCATCTGAGCTGAGCACATTGATCCTAAAGAAGGTGCTTCCAACTTTCATCAGACTTTTTGTTTCATTCTTCATGTCATCTGTCAGTGTTTTGGTTTTATCCACACATTTCAAACATAGAGGATGATCTGTAAGGCACGGGGGATGCTTTTTTTCGCAGCACTGTACGTGTGGATATGAAGTGTAATACGTATTAACGCTCTCAGTGATCTGCTGGTGGTCTAACAGAGGGGTTATCGTGCAGCTTCCTGTACCTGTGTCCGCCTCCCCCGTGGTGTCTGAGCGCTCTTCTTCTTCTTCTTCTTCTTCGCAGGACGCCCACTCCTCGGCAGAGTCGCCACAGTGCTGAACCGCTTCCATTTATACACTATTTTCCTCACTGTGGAATGATGCACGTCTAAACTCTTGGAGATCACCCTGTAGCCTTTTCCGGCTCGATGCAAATCAACAACTCTCCATCTCAGATCCTCGGAGATGTCGTTTCTGCGAGGCATGATTCACGCCGACACAAAACTCCAAACATTTATCACAGCGACCTGGAAGTGCTGGTTGTGAGCCCCTGTCCGCCCCGGAATGAGTATATTTTTTTCCTTGCTAAAAATATTATTTATAAAATAATTTATAAAAATAAATTCTCACCGACGTCAAGGCTACAAGGGCCAGAAATAATAATGACAAATAAATACGTCAAGAACAGAAGTGAGTAAAATCTTCTGCAATATCACTTAAATGCCAATGATTCAAAATTGCATCACATCACAGTAATCATTTCTAAGTTTAACAGCACAGCATTTGTTCTTATGTAAAATTTTAAAACTACATTATTCATTGCAACTAATGCCAGCCTTATATATTTTTAATACTTCATATGTCTACTCTTTATTTTCTTTTGTGACAGACTCAGTACTCCTCGTAGGATGCAAATTTCTACAGAGATATTTTTACTTTTTGCATTCATGCAGCCACTTATCAGAACACTCTGCATTTCACTGTCAGGATTATGCATTCACTGTGCTAGATATGGAACACCCACAGTCACATTAAATTAATTATTTCCAAGTTGAACAGCTTGCTCCCATGTGAAAATATATACTAACAGTTGGGATTTACTATATTAAAAATACAGGCCACACAGTAGAAAATCCATGCAATGATCAGATTCAACTCCTTTTTTCAGTACTTCATACCTCCACCTTCACTTGTGATGACAGGCTCAATCCTCCTCAGCATGGGAGGTATCTCAGCTGCTCTTTGCTGGAGGAGTTGTGTTGCCATACCTTTCTGTTTTAATTCCCCAAATTCCCTAAATGTGTTGTCCTGACTTCTGCCAATCTTCTCCAGACTGGGAGTCATCTTGTCAGCCAGTGTTTTGGTATATCCACACATTCATGGTGCCATCGATACATTTCCCCAGCACCTTATGCACTTATGAACCCTGTATCATCACATTCCCATCTCGGTGGTTCACTGTCACATCTCCTCTGACTCTGAAGAATGCCTTCCCAATAATCATCAGGAACCATGGTGGACATGCAGACAGACACAGCTCATACCTACCAAAACTGACAAAGTTCAGGTGTTTTCAGCTAATTTTATATTGAAGTTCATGAAATTAGACTGGAAGTAAGTGCTCAGTTTTGTTTCAGTGATCCCAATTTTTCTAACTTGTGTCAGTAATCACAGGTATGTTTTTTGCACTGAATTTCTACTTTGGGGCCTGTATTTTGAAGATAGACTAATAAATGTGTAATATAACGGGTGGGTCCTTTTATTTATTATTGAAAAATACCACTGTTTTCTTTCACCTGGTTGTTGCCCCCCCCCCCCCCCCCCAAATAATCTAATAATCTGACTACAAGAGGTTTAGAGGTTTTAAATTAAGACTTTATTTGAGGATGTTTGCGATTTCACACTGAAGACCCTTCATGAATGACAGTTTCACTGAAACTGAAGATTTTCTGAGAATACATGTACTAATATCTGCTGTTTTGAGATCTTTAATCTAACGTAGACCACAGAATAGAGCACACAGTACAATATGATAAACAAGCCGGCCTGTCGGACTTTATACACACAGTATTCACATAATTCAGTTTGCAGAACCCATCTGGATATCTGTGTCAGTGCAACTCAGAATGTGTGTATGTGTGCGTATGTGTGCGTATGTGTGTGTGTTAAGGCTGTTCGAGTGCTTTAAGTGTGTAAAGGCAGATTCTGTGGAGGCTCTGCGGGCAGATTATTCTGGACTTCGGGTTCAGCCGGAGCTTTTGCCTCTGTGAGAGAAAAAAGAAACACTCACTTAATAAACACGATAATAACGCAATCTGTACAACACAACAGCAGCACTGCATGTGTCACAAAGTGTTTACCTTTATCATCAGGCTTCTGTGTCTGTGCTTGAAACTGTAGTTCTCCATTAGGACCCGCAGGAGGCTGCCCATCTGCTGCCTGCTGCTCTTTCTGTCTCTGAGACATTTCTAGCACTGCCTGAAATAAAAAAGCAGAATTTAAATTAGAATCCATGTATGCTGCACTCCTATTAGAAGCTAAAAACTCATTGTTGATTTCATGTAACTGAATTCTAACCACAGTATGATTAAACTTTGTTCCGGGGATGTACTTTTTTACTGTCAGATGTGTACGAGGCAGATGTGTTGGGACGGTTACCTGCTGGTACTCTCTCCTCTGGGCCTCCAGAGCTTTTCCCCTCTCCTTCAGCAGCTCCTGCTCCTGACGTAGAGTCTCCGCCCTCCTCTTCAGCTCCTCTTCTTTGTCCCTGAGCTCGGCTTCAAACCGCTGGAGCTCCTCCTCTGTGTACACCGGATTGGTGTCCAGAGTCTGGAGAGAAATCAGAGGCACATTTGTAAAACACACCATGTACACATCTGTTAAATGACATGATGAAATGAACAGCTTGGAGTGGTTGGGTTGCATACGACGTCAGTAATAGGTGCCTGGTTCACTCCCCTGCTGGGGGATTACTCATGTAACCACACCTGGTCTATACGTAACCTCTTTGATGTTTGCCAACAGCTCACCTGTTCCCTATCCTCCTCAGGCATTAAACGCTGAGCCTCACTGCTTTGCACAGAACAGAAATGTGTCTCTGCCAACTTTGTACTACTTGTGCAAAGGCAAGAGCATGACAAAGAGGCTGATAGAGGTTGTACAGCTTTCAATAATGCTGTTTTGGCGATCAGTTTAGAATAACGTGACTGATCATGCAATGATGAGGGCCAATCAAGGCAAATTTGAACTCATCCATATCAGCATGAACCTGAGCCTGATTCTTAGTTTAGATAAATAACTGCTCATTTCTAATACAACTTAAGCTGCCCTGAGTTGATAATGCTGTTTCAAGACACAGACACATGAAACTGGCCACAATGGCAACTCTTATACGTGTCACTGAGATACACAAGTGCTACCAAAGTTGAATTTGACTTGCATGACTTTGTCATGGTGCCCCTTCACTAGCTAAACCCCAACAACGTTCTCTGCTTGCCAACATGGAACTGTCTGCCTTCTCTGATCATTACAGTATTAAACTGTAACAGCTGGTGGTGCAACAATACTGCGTGTATCATTATCCAGAAAACTGGGGCATCGGCATATACTAAAATACTGAATGAGATGGATGGCATCAGGGGCAATAAAACCTTGATGAGGACATTTCTAGAAAATGCTCAATATCAGTGACGTCTGCATTGTTCTGTTGACATTGCTGCTAAAGCTACTGTGTTAAATTCTGAGCTCATTATCAGGCTTTCTTGCTATTCCTCCACATGTTCCATTCACATCAGCTGCCTCTGTTGTCTCCAATCTTTTTTTTCTGAGCATACAATAAGAGGCTACATGCTGAAGAATGCAGCTGAAGCCTATTTTGTAAGAGAGGAAATGGAAAAACCAGATCTAAATAATGCAGTTATACCAGTTATACTGTACCAGTCTCAATTTGCACACGCACTTATTTAACCAGGTAATTTTAGTCAACACAAACTAACAGTATAAAACAGCAGCTTCTTCTGAGAGTCTCTCCAAGTATGCCAGCTGATGGCATTACCCTTTTGACTTCACCACCCACACTTTCCCAGCTCGTCCTGGGACTTGGACCACAGACCCTCCAATCACCCGCCCACTTCCCCAACCTTCAGGCCACCTCTGAGCTCTTTACCTCCCACTCTTTGGGATTATTGAACTCCTTCTTCTCTGTGGATTTGAGGAATTCCTCCAGGCTGACGAGCCGGTCTTTATTTGTATCCACCTTTGTAACAAAAGAAAGTAAAGCTGCATCAGAGAGAAAATGTGAAAGCTGGCGGATGGGATATGATGAAAGTAAGAGCGTGGAGGTAGAAGTGATTAATCGAGACTCACGTTTTTCATGACGTGCTCCCTCATCCTCAGCCTTTCTTCCTCCATCTCCATCATATCGTCCTCCTCGTTCTTTGGGTCGTAGACTTTCTCCAGCTGGAGGAGGGAAGTGAACAGATGTTAGCTGCTGCTCTGATGCTGAGCATATGTTTTGCTGTCAGACTATAAACTTCTCCTTTTAAAAAAGCCAGCAGGAACGCAGGCAGGGCAGCTGTATTTTGAAATGGCAGATCAAGCTGTCTCTTCAGGCTTTTCAGACCAAAACTGAACAAGTAAGTCAGACCTAAATTGAAGATGCTGGATTTTTTACCTCCTTTGTGAAGAGAGCCTCCAATTCCTGCTCATCTAAAACACCATCTTCATTTGTATCTAATTGAATCACAGAACATATGGAAGTCATATTAAACCCATCAGTATGAAATGAAAAACAATCAGGGTTAAAAAGAAGGAGTTGTCACCCACCATGCAGTTTAAAGAAGGTTTTGGGGTTGAACTCCTGAGGATCCAGTCCATCTGTCTCCTCCCAAACTTCTCGCAGCTGAGCAACACTGCCCTGCAAGTTAGAAAATACACCAGAAAGAGTCAAAACATGATTCAATTCCATTTGTTTCTTATAGAAGCTAACTTGGGTGAACTTGTCGCTTACCGGAACGTTAACTTTAGGGTGCTGTCGGTGTTTGTCCTTCAGCTCCTGTAGCCTCTTCTCCTCCTTCTCCCTCTTCTCCTGGTCCAGACCCTTCAGGTATTCCCTCCTCTCGTGCTCCTTCAGCATCTCATAGCGTTTAAACTCCTCGTGGCGCTCAGCATCGTAGTTCTCCAGGTCTTTAGTGGCCTAAATGAAGACAAGGAGACACAAATGCTGTCATGTAGAGAATCTTACAGACTGGAAGTTCAATTAAACTTTCCAGTTATTGCAGGAGCACTGGGAGCAGTGTGCTTCTGTGACTGCTTTGACAGGGATGTTAGCCAAATTTGAATAAAGTACAGTTTTTTTTTTTACATTTTTATACCTACAGTTACAGTCTCCGACCTTTTTGACTGCACTTCATATACAGCACAAACTAAAACTTCTTACTATGTATCCATTACAATCTATTAACTGTCAACCAACGGGACAAAAAGTCTCTTTTTACTAAAGGGCATTTAAAAAAAAAAAAAAACCTTTTTCACTCATTGCTGTATCTTACCGTAGAGATCAGCAGCTCGAGGTCTTTGGCCTCAAAAGTGTTTTGATTGTGTGGATCCAGATGTTCGAACTGCTTCAGCAGAGAGGCGTGATCCATCTGAAGGCCTGTGTAGCAGATATGTGAGTTAACAACTGTGAACTTGTCTTCCATGATGCTCTGCACACATTCAAAAACAAATACATACAACTCAATATGGAAGCTGACATTTGAATACTCTGCAACATCAAAAATCAGACATATGCCTCTCATTTCTCTTCACTGAGTAAATTAAGTGATGACAATGAATAATCGCAAAAACTATACCTTATGTACATGAAAATTAAATGTTCAAATCTGTGAATAAACAGATGAATTGCACATGGTGAATATTTGCATGTAATAAAAAATGTACACTTGTGCTGGTGCATCAATTTCAAACTGTATATAAAGATTCTGCTTCCTTACAAGACCTGCTGAAACTATTATTTACTGACATTTTGCGTTGTGGCCAAAAATCTGATTATTTGCAATACTTTACTGTTTAAAAAGGAACGCTGCTGTCATGAATGCAAAAATATGGCTCCTTTTCTCAAATGCAGGTCGTATCAATTGAGTAATTTAGATAACATTTAATCACTTTCAGCTTTGTTAATTCAAACTGTCACTGTTTTACATTTTCTAAACTGTATCAAAACAATATATATATAAAACGTATATTAATATATACATAATATAGTAAATAATGAAGCCACTGTGCACATTAAAGAATCCGTGTATTTTTTCTGTTTTTCTTCCGGCAATGTCAGTAATTAAGTGTACTAATACTATTTAAATAAATATGTTATAAACAGATACTCTTCAGGGGTGTGAAGGAAAGCTGGCCCGCTCACTCTGAGTGTTGGTGCTGTCCAGTTTGGCCTTTAGCAGCATCCTCAGACGAGAAACCTCCTGACGCTTCAACTCATCCAGCCGAGTCCTGACATGGTGACTGACCAGGTCCAGCTCTTTACTGAGGCGCCCGTTCTGACGGCGAAAACAAGACATCCAGGTGAGTTTAACAACGACAAATGCGGATGACAAGACGTCTGTTAGCATGTAAAGGAGGAAGCTGCGTGAGTGGATGTTAACCTTGATGTCCTCTGTGTTCGCCGTCTGCAGTTTCTCTCTGAAGTGAGGGTCTGTCTCCAAAACCTCAATCACCTCTCTGAGATACCTGTCGTAGTACAGGCCAGTGTCCTGCAGCAGTGGAATGTACAGGTCAGGTTATTCACAGCAAACTGAATCTCGGCTAAATCTCACACAAAACAAGAGATTAAGGAATGATGAAATGTTACCATGTTCTCCTCCGGCGCTTCCTCTTTAGGCTCCTGGTTGCCTCCATTGCGCTCTATGGGCACCGACCAGACCCCGGCAGAGATGGTTAGAAGCAGCAGCCAGCCAGGTTTAAAGTTCATCCTCCTTCAATATAAACATCACGAACATGAAGACCATCCAGAGAGTCAGTTCTCCTACATGATAGCTGATACCAACATCCACTGTACTGTATTAAAAACCTGACTTGATTCAAAAATTGGCAAGTTTTAAGTTTTTTTTTTTTTGGCCATAGCACTTGAATATTTGGAATTTGTCGCCTTGGTTGCAAAAAGAAACCAACACTGGTTGCATGGAAGTAATTCTGCTACAGAAAGGATGATGTTGACCAAAAACAGGTACTCTATCAGTGTCTTGCAATTGTTCACACTACAGGAGCCAGCAGAACTAATTTGTTTGACCATTTAAATCAGCACCATAGGACACCCGTATAGCTCAACGCGTTGAGCAGGCGACCCATGTACAGGGGCTGGTCCCCGACGCAGCTGGCCCGGGTTCGATTCCCGCTCGCGGCCCTTTGCTGCATGTCTTCCCCCGACTCTTCTCCTGTTTCCTGTCTCTCTCACACTGCACCTATCCATTAAAGCCGATAAAAGGCCAAAAAAAATAACTTTAAAAAAAATAAATAAATCAGCACCATAAAGCTCTGTATGTAAAGCGCAAAGCTGAATCTGAATGTCATCCAAAGTAAATAATTATTTTGGATGACTTCACCGGTGTTACACCATATGAGAAAGGTTCCAAATGGTTTGCCATAGTCAAATTTGGATGCAGATGAGCGCCTCTAGGTCATTCTAATATCGTGCAGCCTTAGTCTGAACACAAATGGACAAAACACAATGTTCTGTGATAGGAGACGTGTTAATTTAGCATGAATTTAAAAGCTACAAAAACACCACAATGTCAGTTTTTTCCCCCAATGTCAGGCAGTGTTAATGCACACTAAGTATGTATATTTATATTGTACTTCTTTCACTGCTTCTTATTATATTTAGATAATTATATGTTTGCTGAAAACACAGAGGAATACATGACTATATCACTAAGTAGGTAGAAGGTTGTTTTCTTTTAACTATAATGAAGCTAATTTCTACATCCTTTCACCAATTGTGTATCATGTTTATCCCATTCTGTCAGTAACTGCTATGTAATTCATGTCCAAAACACATCTGGAATACCAACCCGGATAATAACCTGTTTAAATGTACATGAAAAATACTTATTTTAAACACCAGCAGCACAGAATAAGCTAGTTAAGTTTGGATTTTAGTGTAATTGGTTGGTGGTTGACGTGTATACTGTATGCCGAATTAACCAGCAGACTAAAGGCATCTCAGACAGGTATAAATATGTGACTTTTTTCAGATGTGTGTATTTGTTGATGTGATATAACAGTAATAACAGATTTTTTTTAAACGGAGTCTGGTGTAATGATCAAACGTGAGCGGTCAAAGCTTCCTTGCGAGTTGAATTAACACGATAATTTATGCTAAAGAGGCCAGAAGGCCAGAAGTGTTATTTAACGGAATATATAATACAAATTTTAAATGATATTTGCTATTTTATGGTATTATTTGTGTCTTTAGCTAATAAGCTAACTAGCTTAAAGAAGGACAACACGCATACGGAAGAGTGATTAGGTACAGTGCGATAAGGATTAAGCAGAAAACGGATCTTATCGTCGGTGAGATCACCTGTGAGAGTAAAACTACGATACGAGTTAATATTAGATTTTTACATAATTTCAAACGTTATTGATCGTTTACAGGTGATAAATCAGCTCCTGTTTATCCATAACCGTAGCTGGAAGCGGTAGAAACGTCTAGCACTGTTCTCCTTTACATCTCCCGGTTTTTATTGAATTCTGCGTTTATTCTTGACAGATATTAAAGCTACGGTTAAAAGATGTCGTAACGCAGAAAAATAACCTTAAAATAGCCCGTCTCTTACCACAGGTGTGTTTTTAATATCTTATCTGATCCTCCAGGCACGAACTGAATCTGCGTCGGATAAAATAGACGTCACGAGAATGCAGCGCTGGACGGTCCAACATGCTGCCTTCAGGGACCGTCGGAAATAATCCATACAGCATTTCTTTACCAATGATGAGCCGTGGCATTTTAATTATTGCTATGATAGAGAAAAGAATGTCAACTCATGATAACTAACTTCCACTGGTATTTATTACTTTGTGCTTGTTGTGCTTGAGCAGAAAATTGTTCTTGAAATTGCTGTTTTGAGATTATCAGGAAATAAAATCAGAAAAAACAAGATAAGTTAAAAAAAATGAATAAATACAGCATACAGCACCATGTAAATATCACACAATATCAAATGATTCGAAACCGCATCACCTCTCAATAACTGCATTATTTTGAAGTTGAATAGCTGAGTATTTCCTCTTGTGAACAACTAAAACTAAATACTTTAGAAAAACTATCTTGAAAATAAAGGTCCCAAAGTAGAAACTCAATGCAACAAAAGTGAATTTGCCTGTGATCACTGACACCCAAGTTACAAACCAGTGATCTCTGAAACTAATTTGAGTACAGCTGCGATTTCCAATAAGCCTGACTGCATGAAGGTGATTATAAATGTATGCTTTCATCATGGCTTCATGTGGAAAATAATTATCAGAGGAGTTGAAAAATCTGATTGTGAGAATTCACAAAGATGGAAAAGAATCAGGAAGATCTGTGACCAACTAAAATAAGTGGAAACAGAGTTACAGCAGTAATCAGAAGATATAGAAGGAACCATAGTACCACTAATCAGAGCTGCCAGAGAATGCACTACTTTAACAATCTGCCTCTGAAAAACAGACAGCAGCAGCTTCAGACTTGTCACAGGCATTACAGAGGGAAATTAGAGTGTCTGTAACAACTCATTTGATATTTAAGTGATATTGCACGACGATGTTCTCACTCTGTTATACTCTAACTCCAGCGTTAAGTTCAGCAGCAAAGTACTTCTGATTAGCACTTGAAGGCATCATCATTCCTATGGTAAATAATACAAAAACACAAAATAATGTATGTACAAATGTTTTTAATACCTTTGAAAAATAGATTTGCTGTATATTTAATTACTCACACAAACACAAAATTATGGCAAATTGAAATAAATTAACAATTGCACGTGATAATAAATAAAAAGTATAAATATTATGCATCAAAATAACATCTAGTGCTACAATAAAATTAATAGGAATAGATAATCAAATATGGCACATAGGAAACACAACGTTCACAAATAAATAAAGCGAGAAATAAATTAACAGTCATTCGATAGTAAAGTCAATAAAAATATATAAAAGACATGTCAGAGCATTATGAGGTTAATTTATATCAGTTTGACTGATGAAAAGCTTTGATTGATTCACACTTTCAAGGCAGCAGCTGATTCAGTGTTCAGAAATCAATCTCTCTCATGTCAGTTGGTGTTCCAGGCCTTTCCTCCTCCACCTCCCCGTCTTTCTCGGTGGGACCCTGCTGCAGCCCACTGCTCAGACGCTGTCGGAGGGAATATTCGATCATGTCGCTGTAGCACTGCAGCACCGCCTGGGAGGTAAAGCAGAGAACTTTAATGATTTCTACAAATGTTTTCCTGCTTTTGAGATAAGCAAAGAGCAAACTAGCCCCTCAACACAGCTTAAAACGCATTAAATCTTAAAATTAAACCTCATTTAAATCAAAGAAACTGGTCCAGGTGCAATATTCTAGCCTCAGAATGCACTCACCAGGTCGGTCTGGCAGAGCTCGGCCAGTGCTTCACTCCTCAGGGCCAGCTGTGTGGGCCCCTTGTTGCTGAGGCCCCTCAGTGCACAGTTCAGGGACGCTGCAGCGACAAGTGATGGCGGAGCTCCCAGGAAACGGGAGTCGCAGGCGCACATGGCAGCCAGGGTGTCGCTGTGTCTCCTCAGGGTGGAGATCAGCTCCTCCTCAGAGTCTCCTCCGTCTCCCATCTCCTCCATGGAGGCCAGGAAATGTGGGAGGAAGTCCTGAGGAGTCACTGCTGCTGTGTCCCATCGGAGGGTGGCAAGGATCACTCGCTCCATTTCCTGATGGAGGAAGACAGTTTACATCAGGTGTGACTTCAGCTTGTACTTTTATTAGTTTCCCACCACATATTATGATGCCTACCATCTCTAATGTTTGAATAATGATGTTTAATAACAACACTGAAAGGTGGAAAACTACACATTCCACATTTAAATCAACATTTAACTGAGATAATGGACTTTCTGCTCACTGCAAGAAGAGTCATATTAAAAGTTGTTAGAAGGTGTCAGAAACAACCTTATCTTTTAATTAATAGTCAACAAATACAGTTTTGCTGTCAATATGAATACTGATTGCTAGTAATCGAGTAGACCCATAACCAATAGTTGCAATAAAAGTGGGAATCTTGGCATCAAAATTCATAATAATGGCACAAATTCTAACACAAAACCTCCTTGAAATGTCTTTTTTTAAAACTATGTTTAATGTATGTTACACTAAAAGAGGACTTTTCAGCAATTTTCCTTCAGTGCTGACAGATTTTTACTTGTGAAGCATCACAAATCAAGTCATTATTTTTATACAGCACATTTAAAGCAACAGTTATTGATTCTAAGTCCTTTAAAATAGAAGACTAGTGCAAAAATATTAAGGTTGAACCCCTGCAAGATTGTCTATTATGTAAATTTATGTGACTAATTTAGATCTTATGCTAAAGCCCCACAAAATTATACAAATAATCAAACATATTTCTACAAAAAACACAAAATGACTGCATGTTTTTCAGGGATTTCTCTTTTTCCATGTGAAATACTGAACAATTTAACCTTTTGAAGCCAAATTATTTAAATGAAACAATCTCAACCCACTACAGGTAGAGAGAGATGGCCGCATCAGAGCCAAAGTGAAATGGTTTAAAATCAAAAATCTAAATTAAAAACAACAAAAAGATACAGATAATTGGGAAAACTCTAAACAGTGGATTTGACAATTGGTCAAACCCACACCTGATGCTGTTAAATCACTCACCCTCAGGTTGGAGGGCTGGAAGCTGTATTCTGCTGCAGCACACAGACTATCTGCGGTGACGTTGTCGCACTCTGTGAGCTTGGAGGCGATGAGGATGCAGCCGGCGGTCAGACAGAACGGTGAGACCGGCAGGGACAGAGAGACAGACAGAAACCTGTCCATCAGAGAGACAGACAGGGGGAACACAGCCTCATCACAGCCGCAGTCACAGCAAACCTGGAGAGGACAGAAACATCGAATACGTCAGTAACTCAGAACCACAGCATCATGAGGAGGATCTAGAGACCGAGGGGGTTTCCTACCTCCAGGGCCCACTTGGCCAGCTCCTCCCTGCGCTCCGGCTGCCTCTGGATGAGGGTGATGTAGAGCATGGAGGGCATGTACCTGTCCTCCACCTGGAGCAGCCTCTGGATCACCCGGTGCCCCGACGCCGACGGATCCCAGGCGGCTCGCAGCTGAGTCGGGCCCCGAATGTGGCCCTGAGGTGGAGCTGCACTCTGGTCCCGAGTCTGGTCGTCCTCCACCTCCTCACACCACAGAGACACCGACATGCCTCCATCCATCTGCACGGCCTGCTGGGAAAATACGTCCGAGAGGGGAAGAAAGCTAAGAGCTGCTGCTGTCCTTGTGTGACTTTGTGTTTTGCAGGTAAATGATGCAGATTCCCGCTTCTTCCAGTGCTGCTGAGGTGCTGAATCTCCCTCCTCAGCCTCCTCTCTGGGTTTTATACCTGGCAGGCGGGGAGGGAGTGGTCCAGAAGAAGGGAAAACACCACAGAGAGGGGAGTGACATAAAATAATAAGACGACCAACAATAAGGTCGCGGCAACAATCGCTCCAACAGGTGGGGAGAGGGAGAAGGGAGGAGAGCCAGGGGTGAGGAGAGGGAGGCAGGGGAGGAGTGGCAGGGAGCAGACAAGAGAGGGAGTGGCAGAGCAACAGCTTGTGTTCGACACTGAAAGAGAGAAGGGAGGAAAAGGAATGGCAGCGAGGGGAGATCCAGAGAGGAAAGGTCACCTCTGACTCTGACAATGGGCCTGAAGACAAAAGGAGGAAGGTGTTTGTTTACAACCGGAGGAAACACGTCAGAACGCTGGAGAGATGCTGAAGCCTCAATATCCTTAAAAATAAAAATCCACAAGTGATAATACTCAGTCGCTTTCTCATTTATTCACTAAGTTTCTTCAAAAACAGAGTCACTATCTGGAAGAAAACATCAGCATCTTTCAACAAAGGTGCCAGAAAACATGCTAAAAAGGGTGGAATACTAGAATGTTCAAAAATTGTAAAAATAAGAATGTGAAAATAAGAACAAATACCTTTAAAATTAGGGTATTCCTATAGTTGATTGAAATACAGTAAAACAGTGTCAACATGGAAATCAATACTTTTTTCTGTACTTTTACTAGTTAAAGTCTCCAACAGGGCCAATCTTTAGTAGAATATATTTACCACTAATATACCTGCTGCATATTTTCTTTAAAATAATAGCAAAGAACTCTAAAATAGCAATATTTTTGCATATTTAAATAGAGTTTTAAAAATGTGTATATTTTTTTATCAGCAAATTAAACAAAAAAAATAATAATAATTTGCATTTATAAAAATGTAAATTTTTTTAAATGTGGACATCATTTACAGTTTTGGCCTGTTGTTCTTCTTTACAGTCAGCATATAAATTAATGTTTTTTTCTGTAGTTTTATTAGATATTAGCTGGAAAATTTGCAACAGTTTAAAAATAGATTGATAATTTTTCACTTAATAATGTATATAACTTCTTTTTTAATCAAAACTAAATTTAAAATCATTCATATATATATATATATATATATATATGTATGTATATTTTGTTATTCGTATGTTTATTTTTTTTTTTTACTATTCCTGTCTTTTTTAAGCCAATCAAGGGAACTTACTTAAACTACCAAAACTCAAAGGTGCCGAATCCATAAAATGTCAAAGAGAGAATCAGCTTAATAAAGAAATTAAATGGCAGGTTGATCAATGAAGAAACTAACAAACACAACACACAACAAGCATGATATGACAATGCAGACAGATTTAGTTTCACAAAATACAATAAATCTTGGTGCAAAACTTAAATTACGCAGCCTCTAGTGCTGCACCAGTCCTGCATTTATTACCATCGTTCATTTATTGCTCATTGAGGGAAGAAAAGATGGCAAAAGTAATGTCTTTTTTTCTCTCTCTCTCTAAATGTGTTCATCAAAGTTCTGGCTCTCCCTGTTCTCTGAGGATTCTCATTGTCAAAGCAACCTGCGACCCGTCAGCCTCCCTCCAGGCAATCTGCTGCTGTTTGAGGAGCAGCAGCCAGCGGGGAGGGCTGGCCGACGTTTGTGCAACAGACAGTGGAGCCTGCAGGTCAATGAGCCGTATTGTCTCCTTTTACAAATCAGTGTCAGACAGCAGCTCCTGGCCTTCTGCCTGCTGAGGCTCCTCACACATTCATGGGGTAAAGACACACTTTTCAGCCCCTCCCCGGGGAAACACTGCCGGCCACAATGGGTTCGACTCACCAGTGGAACTACAGATTGTATTTGACACAGTCATTACAGGTGGCTTTTCACACGTTTAGGGCTTCAATGGCAGCTCATGTTGCAAATGAGAGTTAAATGGATGAACACAGTGACAGCGTGACGAGATCAACCTCCACTTGATTTCAGCTGAGCATCAATAATTCATGCTGCTCAACAAAGAGGGGACGTCCATTTATTACCAGCTACAGCTACATGAAGTTTCATATGCAACATTAAAAGTACTTTGTAAAACTTTTTTCTATGGACATGTTTTTTGAGAACCTGCCTAGAGAGTGACTGAATTTTAAAGAGAAAGAAAATCATGTATTATATTTACAGACATACTATAAAAACTCAGATTTTATCAGACATATTGTGGTGAAGTAAGAAATCAGATACTTCACTTCTGCCATAACAACACTTGTGTATGCTTTGAAATATTGACCTCACTGTCCATAAACACTAAGCCACTGGTTTGCTGGTGTGTTTGGGCCACAAGATAAATCTGAAGGGTTATAAGATGATTTACAGAAAAAATATCAACAGAAACACTACCATTCAAAAGTTGGGAGTCACTTAAAAATGTCCTTATTTTTGAAAGAAAAGCAGTTGTTTTCAATGAAGATAACATTATTCACAAATACAGTCTAGACATTGTTAATGTGGTAAATGACTATTCTAGCTGGAAACGGCTGTTTTTTAATTGAATATCCACATAGGAACACATCCTGCAACCCTCACTCCTGTGTTCTAATGCTACATTGTGTTAGCTAATCGTGTTGAAAGGCTGATGATTAGAAAACCCTTCTGCAGTTATGTTAGCACATGAATGAAAGTGTGAGTTTTCATGGAAAATATGAAATTGTCTGGGTGACCCGTAACTTTTGAACGAAGTGTATCTGCAAAAGCACTGACTTTCTGTATTTAGGGTTAGGATTTATCCATTTATCTTTATTTTTCAGTGTGAAATATTAGATAGTTTTACCCCTTCTGGCTGAAATAATTCAGTTCAGGTCAGTCTTTTCTTCCTTCAAGACGCACTCACCCTTTAATACTTACTTTTACACTCAATAGAGGGAGTTTTTATTCCCCGTCATGTTTTGAATAGTGGTTTGCTGGTTTATTTTGATTGCAAGATAAATTTATTTAGTTATGGATGATTAACACAAAAAAAACATTGACATAACTCTGCCAAGATCACAAAATTTCAGTATTTCTTAAAGAGATTTCTCCAAGTTTTTTCCTTTTGTCTTGTGAAATATTGCAAGTTTTTAAACTGCTGTGGCTGAAATAGTTCAGTTCAGTCCTTTTGTTTGGAAAGCTCACTTATCCAGCTGTTAAACAGTCATAAAAAGAAACAGGGATACTGTCCAGAAAGAGGAGCACAATAAATGCAATAGGAAACAAGTAAAGCTGTAAAAACAGAGGTTGAAATGTAATGCACCCTGTACTGGGGTGTCAGTACTTTCTTAGTCTTATCAGCTTTCTTTATCAGCTTCTCTGTTAAAATGCTCATTAAGTTTAAAGTTAGCTCCTATAGCTGGATGGACTGTCTCTGCAGATGAAATCACAGCAACTTAAATAAACTCAAGTAAAAGAGAGAGTGAAACCAGACTGAGAACTGGTCTCCGATGCTGATTGAATAATAATGAAACCTGTAAAATCAGATAAAAACCACACACCAGCCTTAGACACAGAGTGGATCTGCAGCCACTTCATCTGCTGCAGATAACAGCATAATGACAACATGAAGAGACCCTAATCCTCCAACACTCAGTCGATTGTGGCGTTAGTGAGAGAATATTGGGTTTAAAGCTGTCGACAAGACCTCCGCCTATAAAACCGGCTTTGAGAGGAGCTGAAAGCAGATTGAGTTTGAATGAAGGACTCAGTGAGTTTAGCTCCTCCAGTAAAGTGAGGTCAGGCCGGGGTGGACGGAGGGAGGCGATGGAGGAAGGGGGGGGGGGCAGAGTGACAGATCGTCGGCCTGTTTAAGAAGCTGTTAAATTCATACGTCGCAGCTGTATTCTAACAACATGGATCAGAGGGCCAGAGCGAGCGACGGGTCCTGAGAAGGAGGAGTGGTCCGACCGCCCCTCATTTTCCAGCTCATTTGCCGGGACAGTGGAGAACAGAGCTCCTCTTTTCTCCTCACACAGACACCTGCTGGCCGCTGGGGGAGGAGGGGGGGAGGCCGGACTTTTAACCAGTTCACAAGTTAACACAAACAAATGACGGCTATAATTAGTTTCCCAGGGTGTGATTCCAGAATCAGAGTTCTCATATTTACTCTTCTGCCCTTCACTCTAACGCTCAGCTTAATGAGCTGCTATTTAGCTTTTAATCACATTTAATTCTTGTCACAAAGTATATTTAATAAAGCACCGGATTATAATTAATGATGAATTAAAGCACTAAAGTTACAGCTTCTAAAGGTTTAAATGGTGATCTTTTACTTCATCAACTGGATTGTTACTATCACAAAATAATAATAAGTATTACACTGTCTTTCAGTGCAGCATTGGAGTAAACGTACTTTTACCTCAATGAAAGCGAAGTAAAAGTAACAAATGTCATGTGTACAAAATGGTACTATCATAAAATATGTGATACAAAAGGAACTCATTATGCAGAATGTTTCATCCAACAATACTACAGATTACATTAATTAATAATATAATTACTGCTGCACTAATCTGTATGATTTGTGAACATCTTTAGTATATTTTTTTACTTTACAAACTGCTAAGACGATTCTGAATTTCAACATGAGTTCAATAAAGTTTTATATTTGGAAATAATGACACATCTTAATTGATTATCTTGTATTATTCTGATTATGATAAGGCAAACTAATCAATAGATAAAGATGAAAACTTCTATCATTTAACAGCACATCCTGTAATTGAACTCCACCAAATTTGTTCTATAACTACAGATACTTGCTACCTTGTTGACAAAGACTTGACCCATAAAAAGTACCTGGATCAGTAACAAAAATACTAATAAAATAATGTATGAAAAGTTGTGCATTCAAACGTTTGAATAAGTAAAAGTATATGTATTGTTGGAGAATTGTAGTTAAAGTATCAAAAGTGAAAATATGTGGCCCATGCAAGTAAATAATAATTAAATACAACACAATTAGGCTGTTTATACCATTGCATCATTATGCAAGCAGCATTTTATGGATTCTTAATCTGTAAAGTAACTAAAGCTCCTAAAGTACAAGTATGTCAAAGTTGTACACAACTACAGTATTTGAGTAAATGCACCTTGTTACTTTGTACCATTGATAATGTTACTGATTAAGTACAAGTCTAAATATGCTGCTTTGTTAAGATTCAACCATTTATTTGGTAATAATCAGCGGATCAAAATGCCATCACATAATACAGATAAATTCCAGGCTTAAAACATTACCACGCAGCATGTGAAAACTATAGGGCATGCAAAATGTTTGCATAGGGCTGGAATGGCATCATACAGTACTACCCAGGATGCTGCCAGTCAGCTTATCCTTCATCTTCTTTCCTTTTCAGGAACAGTGAGTAAAGAGGGGACATAAGGAAACATAAAATGCTCTGAAAACACTACATGTGGATGAATACAGTTAAATAATCATTAAAACAGCAGCATCACAAGGAGGATAGAAAGAACAGCAGAGACAGTAAACAAAGGAGGACGACGTACACAAAGAAAACCAGTATGGTGTCACAAAATAGTATAGTGTTTAAACATGTTGGATTGTAACATTCATAGACACAAGTTAAAAGAAGCATCAATGGCACCCCCTGCTGCTGAAACACAGTAACAACAGCCTGCATTCCTATTCACTGGACCAGTATATACAGTATATATATAAATATGTCCTGTATATACTGTGTGTATTTCATGTACTTCCATACGTGTCTTAATTAGTAACTGTCAGTCCACCAGCCGACCTGCACATTTAAGGAGAGGAAGACCCACAGGCTGAACTAGAGGCTGCAGCTGCTGCCTGAGACTGGGCGAGGAGGCGCTGCGTCTCACTGGACTGGGAGTCTGGACTCTCCTCATCGGAGCTGGACGGGACGTAGAGACCCAGAACCTGCTGCACCTTCAGAGGAAGATCCTGGAGGGAAGAAAGAGTGTGTGTGTGTGTGTGTGTTTTTAACAGGTCCTCAGAATATACTGAGACTAGAATGTGTGTGTTGGTGGTCCTCAGAGCATCACTCTACAGGTAAGTTATAAGAACTGCTGTAACAAACTAAATAGCTCACATGAGAACAGAAGCTGCGATATTCCAGTGACTCTGCACATCGTCCTGTGAAGCTCGTCTTACCTTGCAGCGGACCAGTTGGAGGTAAATGGCCTCGGCTCCACGCAGCATACTCAGTAGGTCCAACTTCATCGTCAGCTCGTTAATGTGCTGCAGATCAATCACAATATAGAATATTAAATTGTTTAAGTTAACAGAAAAAGTCAAAGAAATCTGTGATCTGGTCTCACATACAAACCTTCAGAATAGTGTTGAAGTCGTGGTCTGAGCCAATCAGCTCCCCTCGCTGGGATTGGAGGATGGCACAGGCGATCAGCAGGTGGAAGTTGTCACATGGAAGACGAGTCCAGAGAACCTGAGCAAGAAACAAAATGTGTCATCAAGATCCAGCCAGAGACAATACTTGATATTAGCTACATTTGGTTGAAAAAATATAGCAAAACTCATTTAATATTAGCCTTCAATATGCAGAAATGCACCAATATTAGTTTGAATAAAACTGAAGTATTTAACATGAAATGATTGTTGGACACTACAATGCAGCACTCACCTCCCACAAGATGAGGATGTCCTCAAAGGAAAACTCTCTCTTGAACCAGATGAGCAGCCAGCGGAAACAGAAGCAAAGAGAGCCGCTGTCTTGAGAGTCTGAAAGACAAAGACAAGAAAGAACTACAGTATTTTTTTCTTTTTTGATTTTTGGACAGATTAAAAAAAAGTAGAAGAATAACCTCCTTGTATCCAGTGAATCAGCCTTGTCTGTTTTAGTATAAACAATTCTAAATATCTATGTAAACGAGGTGTGATCAGAAAGTTCTGATTCTGTTCCTGCTGCCTGCAAGCAGACAGGTTCAAGCAGTAATTGTAATGAAAGGTTTTTCTTTATTAATCTGCCAAGGAAGGAGGCAGAGTTATGTGACAATCGGCGTATGTTTGTCTGTTAATCTGTGAATCTGTCTGTCTGTCTGTCCGCAACATTATTCAAAAAGGGACTAACAGATTTGGATGAAATTTTCAGGGAAGGTCAGAAATGACACAAGGACCACCTCATCAGATTTTTTCAGTGGTGCAGCTTATAGTCTGGACCCATTGATTTGTTAAGGATTTCCGTATCATTGCGAGATAGCGTCACAGTGTCACTGTAACTATGACAACAAGTGAACACTACGTCCGCTGTACTGCGCTCTCTGAGTGCTTTTCTTGTTGTTAAGGTTTCCATACAACATCACTCAATCAACTGGAGGATCTGTGCTACATGTGTTTTTGTGACCACTTGCAGGTTCAGTATTTCACCTTGGATGTCACACTGGAGCAGAGAGCAAACATCACATTCTGCCAGTCAGTACCCAGAACAATCCAGCCTGCATGTGGAGGATCATTACTGGTGGTTAGAGGTGGGTGTGCACCAGTCGCAAAAAAGTGAAGAAGGAACTTAAGGTAAGGGGCACCAAGAACATGTTTGTTGTTTTCTTCAACATTTACATGGATGTGCACCAGGAATTCGTCCCCCCAGTCAGACTGTCAGAGAGTTCTATGATAACATTAAGAAACGTCTGAGGGAGAACATCATCAACATCTTCCCATAAGTTAAACTCAAGCTAAATGGTTGCTATTTTGACAGAGTTTGGAACATTAAGCACTCATCACAGATTTTGCTTCACATGTTTCTAGAATAGGACTTCTAGAGAGCATTCCAAATGTGGCAGGAGCACTGTGAGCAGTGTGCTGCTGCACTAGGTGACGACTGTGAAGGGGAAGAAGAGCAAATATTATTCAGGTAAGATTTTTGCTTGTTCTAAATGCTGTCGCTGAACTTTTTGATTGCACTTCGTATTTTTCGTGGAATGCCCATCTGCAGATGATCCAAACATACATATATTACGAATAATAGCTATGATGTATAATGAAGTGGTTGTGTAACAGCCTCCTCTGGCCTGCTTTTCATTACATTATCCAAATAACTTTTGCTAGTGTCCAGCGCTTCCTCGGGGCTTGTTAGTGTTTATTTTACTCTCATTCAGTGTGACTGGCTGAATATTAGCTGACTCACCCAGGAAGTCACACAGCTCCGGGTCCAGAGCCTTCAGCAGGACACTGAGCTGAAGGAGCTGCTGCTTCATGGCCTCCTGAGACTCCTCAAAGTTCTGGTGCTGCAGAGAGGAGAAAATGAAAACAAGACCTGTTAGTCTCTTGAAGTCTACAGCTCTTTACATGGATAAGAACAAAATGTCTTCACCCTCCAATATTATTGCTATTTGACTATGTATATACTATAATGTAAAATATAAATCGTCTTTGATTTCTCTGAGAAAAATCTACCAAAACTTAACTTGCTTTGTACTGAAATTTGAAGGTTTCATGTTTGTGACACATCCTGACAATGAGAAATATTTCTACTAACCACCAGCTCCATGAAGCCTGTCAGACACCAGAAGGACTCCACTTCGTTCTGGGTGACGAACAGGATCGGAGAGAGGAGGTCACTCATCCCTTGGACATAACCTGAACCGACGGAAAAGGAGACACTGTCAAATCAGATGTCTGTCCTGCTGAACAATTTCTAACAATCTTTCAAAATGTGTAAATATATTGCTACTTCAGGCACTTTGATGCAAAGTTAAACCACTTCAGACTGTGTCTCGATGGTCGGGGTCATTAAGCGTCACAAAAAACTTTGTCCATTTATTAAACAAACCCCCATAGTGTTCTCTGCTTGCCAGCACAGAACTGCTTCTCCTTCTGTTCACTACAGTATCAGACAGGTAAGCAAACCAGGTATTATAGCTAACCTATAATACTTGAAGTGTGCATTGTCCAGGAAAATGGTATTGATCGGGACTTGGTATCAATACTAAATATTAAATGACTTGCTGATACAAGTCATTTATTATTTAGAATTGGGGGCAAATAGCCTTGATCAGGACATTCCTAATCTGCATATAGTTTAAAATGCACAACTTAACACATCGGATTCCTGTCTCTCTGTTCTGTCTAGAGCTTCAGAAACAATGCCAGAATTGCATAAGTGATTTTAAAAGTAGTATTAGGGCACGTCTGTTTGCAAGCAGTTCATGAATACACACCAAGATCAAAGTTGTACATGCAGTAAGTCATGAGCACATCATGAAGCAGCGTCAGCCCTGGATTGTCGTTCCCAGAGAAGAACGTGTTGTGTCTGTCTGTCCGGTTGACATCCCTCTCTGTCACAACACAACAAAGACATTTCAACTTCAGCATGTTTTCCAGCTCTGACAAGCAGCTGATTCAAACAATGAACAGATCTTCTGTTATCAGACAGACTGCAGGGCCGACCTATCAGGTTTCTGTATCCTCTGAGGAGGGAGTTCCTCATCTCTTGCTCTTCACTGACGGACTTCCACTGCACCTTCATTCTGAAGTACTCGTCCCTGAAGACACAGAGGAGCGTTAGAACAGCTGAATATTCTAAAGAAGTAGTTCAACATTTTGGGAAATAGATTTACTTGTTTTGTTGAGAGTTAGGCAAGAAGTCAGCAAGTAAGCGAAACTCTGTATTATGTCCATTACCACTCTGAAACCCAAAACGTATGCTATTTTTTAAAAAGTCAACAAAAATTATCTAATTTATCAATGTGTCGAACTGCAAAAACAGAAAAAAATGTCAGATTTTCAACTTTAAGTCATTCCTTGAACAACTTTTATATGACGTGTGGCTTCATTGGGGAAAAAATGACCAAATCCAAGCATAAAATGGTAATATTCTAATATACCTCCATTCCTAATCACTTTATCCTGCATTTTAAAATTAGTCAGAAACAAATCATTTCTGACAGATCTTTAAAAAAGAAGAAAAATCCAAAACTCAGAAGCCCTGATTTGCTCAGGAACCATTTGGCTGAAATGTAGACTGTGTTTACACAGAGCAGACAGGAACCAAGTATGAAAACATATTAGGAAGACTGAGAGGAAAATAAAATATACTTTTATAAGGTGGTTCACTATAAATATTTTAATTCCCTTAAACTTTATGACAAATAACTAACAGCAATATATTGAGCTGCCTCTCCAGTGAGTGTCTCATTTCGTGGACAGACTCCAACTCCAATAACTTGGTCAGCAGATGGCAACAGCAGTCAGCTATCTCATGACAAACTTTATAGCATCCTTAATCTGCTCTGCAGCTTCAGTGAGTTTGTCATAGCGGCAAATGATCCAGTTCTCCACCTGCTGCAGGTATTGGCTGGTGTGGCCATCAGCTCGTAGTCCAGAGCAGAACAAGGACAAGCACTGCCAGCTGCAGTCCACGACAGTGGAGTAGGAGTCTGTCTGCACAACGTTAGTCTCACTGGAGAGGCAGCTGAATGACAGTAAGAAACTAACAAAAGCGACCTGGCAACTGGGAAATACAAGACATCATGGGCCTTGGCTAGCTGGTTAGCAGTGACTGAACTTTCAAAATAAAACAATATCACTGAAAACACTAACGTTTTGACACGAAGAATGTCCTCCCTTTCCTTCGTAGTGCTGTTCCACGGATAAAAGCCCAGGAGGAACTTCCATATCTCCTTCCGTAGTGATGGCGTGATGCCCTGAAAGACACAAGAACATCAAAGAATCTGGTTAAATGAGGTTCCACACAGAAGATCTACTGTTCCTGTGATTAGTGTCTTACCCCTCTGAAAACAAGTTCTTTGACTTTCTCTGGGTTCTTCACGCGCCCCTCAGAGTCCAGGAACTCTTCCCAGTTGCCCAGAGGTCGACCCCTGGTTACGTCTGGTCTGGGACCCAGCTCCACGCCCTCGATAGAAAAACAGAAACAAGCATGAACATCTGATTTATGACACACAAATGTTTTCTCTAAACTATTGCTTTTGTATCCGTGTCTTACACAGGTGATGAGTTCAAATCCGGGCTCGTCGTCAGGCTGGGAGGGCAAACTAGGATCCTGAGCAGGGCGGGAGTGAGCAGGAGAATCTGGAGGACGAAGTGCAGCCCTGAAGAAATTAGTGACTTTGGAGAATCCACCAAATGTAGTTGCATAAGGGTCATGGATAAATCTCTGTTCAGGAAAAATAAAGCAGAATTACAAAGAGGAACAGACAAATCATTTAGTCTTTGTTTCTGTTTCTAGTTCATAATCTCTAAAATGGCATTTTTGGCTTGACAGGGAGACATTTTCTTGCTTTGACAGTAACACTGGTCATGCACTCATTGTACTGTACTTCATGAATAAGTGGCTATAACTGTGAGATATTGACTGGAAAATGACTTGGTCAATGACTCATCACTGTTAACAAATAAGCTAATAACCCATAAAAATGTATGCTCATGCGGTTTAAAATCATTAAGTGTGACATTATTATTACAGACATTACTGCCAATATAAAAGGCTCTGTGAAGTAACTTCTAAAATAAACAAAATTTAATCACCGAGACAAGATCAGAGCCTCCATCATCGAGGAGATGCAGCTTATCGAAGGACTGCGAGAGAGCACCTGAGTCGAGGGGGTAGGCGAGGAAGAGCCGGCCATCGACTGGAGACCTGAAGATAACAACAGAAGCCATGTGATGCTTTCCATACTCATGGGATGGAAACAACACTGACTTTTTCATTAGCTGTCATGAGATGACTTCAAACACAACCACCATGTCTGAAACTGATTGTCTGAACATTGGAATGGTAATGCTCACTGGTCCAGGATGATGTAGTGCTGCAGTGCCCTGAGCAGCTCTCTGGTTCCTCCTCTGTGGAAGTGAAGAGGAGGCAACGGGTGGCCGCCTCGACTAGTCAGCACTAGAAAGTTCCGACCCAAAGAGAACCGGGCCCTCCGAAGAGAGTATAGCTCTGAGAGAGGCAGAGAGAACGCCCACTGACCTGCAGGAGAATATCTGGATTTAGACGTGTTTTCTTGACATGACTGTTCTGCTGAAACTGAAATATGAACTGTACCAGATTCTTTAACTGGGACGTGCTCTCGATCCTTCTTCACGGTGCTGATAACGGCCCAGTCCGGCTCATATCCTGGGTCAAAGTTTGTGTCCTCCTCCCCTCCTTCACCATCCTGATTTAGAAGAAATTATTGAATGAGATGCTGATAATTAATACAAATAATTCTGACTTTTTAGCATGTAGCAAACAGGTTGTTACAGACCTTTCTGGAGTAGAGCACAGCAGGAGCGTTGCGACCATCATCCTCCAGTGGGCTCCACTCTAAAGCTGGCACTCCAGCCTAAAAAAGCATAAATATAAAGACAGAACTAGTTATCCCAGTTCTTTTCCGATCCTTCTTTGTATCTGAATAGACGTGGCTCACATAAATTTACTTACACGCTCTACAATGCGGATGAACCCTGGGATGGTGGTGTCCTGGTTACTCCTCTTGGCGTTTGTGTGGAGGTAAACCCCCTCCTTCTCAAATATCATCTGTGGAGAAAGAAAAAGCCCACATAAATGTAAATGAACTGTAAAATATAATCTGACTTACTGCGGTGACTCACTTTGGGTTGTGCCAAATTCCAATCATTAAAACTGGCTCTGGTAAATGTATGGTGGTTGCATTTAATAAGCTTTCAGCTAATGATTATTTTTATTACCTATTCATTTGTGGATTATGTTCTCAATTCATATATCATTAGTGAAAAAGCTGTGTGTAAATGCCCATATCCTAAGATGACATCTTCAGATTGCTCTGATATTCAGTGTACTTTTCTATATAACAAATGGCAGCTGTGATAAAGAGCAGGTCTGCAGGAGGAGCAGAAATGAGAACTCTGGCCTGATTATACATAAATTCAATCAAGGTGTGAGCCTTTTTCACTTACCTTCAGAGCCCACTGAGTTTTTCTGACCACTGTTTGCAGTACCTTACTTCTTGAGTGATTTAAGTTAGTTATTATAATCGCTGTGCTTTGTTTTAAACCTTAACAGTAAGAAGACAGGCATAGATATTTACTCCCAGCATATTAAGTTTAGTTGAAGGTGATAATGTACTGTATTGTGATAACCTCTGGTCCAGACATAAAACCAGCATCGACTGGTTCTAGCTCCACTGCCCTACAAAAAGACTATGACCACAATAAACCACAGTCTAACTGGATAGTTCTGGTGTTTCATTGTGCCTCAACATATATCCATAGAGTCCAGCATCCCACCTGGAAACCAGCATACACCACCACACGGTGCTAAGAAAGCAAACATTTCACAAGATCATAAAATCGTCACATGACAGAAGCTGGAATTTAGGTTGCACAATATATTATCTCTGCGATGATAACTCGATGTACGCATGCCCAATAGTCCAGTTGTGAACAGTGTAGTGTGAACTGAGAACAATTGTTTTCATTTTCCATGATGAACCAACAAGAGAAGTCTGTCTGAAAAAACATAATTTACTGACACTGAAAGATTCTTGGACACAAAACACATTACTTACAGGACTAGTTTGTTGACATGGAATGTGCACAATGCAATGAGCGAGGAACAGGTAGGAAAAGCTTTGGTTGCAAAGCTGAAATACAACATCAGTTATATGGAAATACTTTGGCTACATAAAGAATGATGTGGTCTAAAAACAAATATTCGGTCAGCAGTGTCTGGCATTGTTTCCACCACACAAGGCTTCATGACTAATTTGTTAAATCAGCACAAAGCTTTGCATGACGACCGCCCAATCAGATCTGAATGCAGTCCAAACCAAAAACACTATTGCCAATGTCTTTGCCAGTGTTACACCACATGAGAAAGGCCCAAAATTGCCTTTTTCAGCCTTTCTCTAAATATTATATTTTTCTGTGTAGTAACAACCCTCTACAAAATCATCCCAATCATTCAAGAGTTATTAGTTTTTCCCGTAAAGTTATTGAAATCACCTGGTTAAAATTCTTGTATTTTTGTTGCAGAAAAAGAAAACATCAAAATGTAATTTTTTCAAACACTGTGCAGCAATAATTAGCTTTATGAAAAGACATCAATTATCAAAGCAGTTGTTTGTTATCAGATTGGCTCTGTCTTGTCTAGAACTGTAACTTTAGGTGTTACATAATCTGTAAAATGAACTCATGACACTTACTGCATGAACTGTAATATCATTGTTATAAATAATAAGCCTGTGGATCAGGTATCCTCTCCAACAGCTGACCCATATCTGGTGCAGGTAAGTGAGATACACAACAAAGAGCCAATAAATGACAAAGACATCACATGATTGCAGAGTGACTGCTCTGTCAGGGCAGGAGGGGGGGAGAAGCAAGTCAAGCAAAACTTGGGTAGACTTTACTTGTATCAACAATCGATTAAATATCTTTGTGATTATTGAAAGATCTATCTGATATCCATACGACAGAGCTGGGTATCTTATGTCCAGCCAGAGGACAACATGTAACCGAGAGTTCTGCTTTATTTTATCGAACGTTATTGAAAACCGATGGCTAGCTTTAACATCAGCTAACACATCAGCAAGCTCCAGTAGTTCCGACAACAAAAACATCCCAGTAAAAGTGTCAACATTCACAAACACAAAAACTACCGGTTAAAATAGGAAAAACTTGGAATACCTTGTAGTCCTCAACGTTTTGCTCCATTTTTCGCTCTCTTGTGTCGCTGCTTCGTTCTTCCAAAACAAACGTTACGTCTTCCTGCTTCCGGAAAGTCCCGCCCACCGAGAGACGTCATATCACCAAAGAGCCAATCAGACAGCAGTAATGCATTTTTTTCTTTGTGTTGATTTTAAAGGTTTTTATATAATGATTAATTAGTGTTAATATCAGAAAATAATTTTTCTGGCATAATTTATATGGTATTGACCAGAGGAAGGTACTACACTTAACACTGTGAAAACTAGGCATCACAATCAAGGCCTCGGGTAACTTTGGTCAAGCACTGAATGCACTAAACAACATAACAAAATGTATTTGCAGCATTTTATACAATTAAAGATTTTGCAAGCGAGACATACCAATTTGAGCTGGTACTACAAAATAGACAGTGTATTCCTACCAATTGCCCTGCATACTAGTGAAATTTGGAGTCCAAACTAAACTAGATGGGACAAGCATGCTATAGAGATGCTGCATGCTGAATTTTACAGGTTCATATGAAACGTCAAATGAAATAAAAAAAACATAAAAATACATGCAGGACAGAGTTAGATAACTGCCCACTGATTGTCAACATTAAAAAAAGAACATTTACATTTTGATAACAAGTCAAATTGAGGCCCTGGGACCCACTGAGATTTAATTTACCACAAATTCAAGAGCTGAACTCTTAAAAAAGTCCCTCCTGTCAGCTGATCCTGAGACTTCCAGATTAGAAAACACTGATCAGCCTCAGACCAACACTTCAACCACTAATCACAGTCCACCACATCATTACATCAACAGAATACGCTTATCTGGAGGAATCAAATCAAAACTCATAACAAACTTCACCGCTGTCTGGCCCTGAACCACGAGTATAATTAACAGAATATGTCTCTACTGAAAGAAACACAAAGCAGAGACAAACCCTGACCGAATGCAGAATCAGTGACCACAGTTCAGCCACTGAGAACGAATGATGCAAGAAGTTGTGGAGGCCAACAGAAAGAAGAGATGCACTTCCTCTTAAAGTGTGATAAATACAATTATAAAAGCGACACTTCAAAAAGTTTCAACCATTAATTCCAAACAAGCAAAATCAGACAACGATAAAAAAAACATCAGATTCTGTTAGAAGAGGGACATAGACACACACATTTCTTCTTTTATGTCATTCTATTGCTCTTTCTAATAATCTTTTCCTTGATGCTTTGGCGATATTGTTAACTTGACATTAATTCCAACGAAGTATATTGAGTTGTGAATTGTGGAAGTCGAAATCACTCGAGGGCAGCAAACTCATGATTCTTTATGACATTTTACCAGCTTCAAATCTCCAGATCAGAAAACTTTGATTAAAACAAACCAAAAACAACGTTATTAACTTACTGCCAGTGGTAAAACTATCTTTAACAGCCTTTAAATCCATTCTGAGCAGGTGCAAGTACAGCCAGAGCACATATTTTTCTTCAGTCTTTGATTATACAGCTAATTCTGACTTATAAATATTGTTATAAGTATTGTTCAGTCAAGAAGGCAGTTAGAATCAATACAGAATAACATATATATATATATATATATATATGTGTGTGTGTGTGTGTGTGTGTATGTATGTATGTATATATATATATATATATGTATGTATGTATGTATGTATACATATATATACGGATACAGACAGATAGCAGGGCATGTTGCTCCTCGGAAAGCAATGACAAACATAGTGCACTTCTCAGAAAATTATGTTTTTTAAAAATAAAATTCTGTCCACTGCCATAAAATTTAAACATGTGATGCATTTTATGTGTCCAGATGTGATGCTATTATCACCTAAATTAACTACTAAAATGTTGTTGGGGTTGACCTATACATTGTTACAAGAAAATAAATGCAAAAAACATAAATGACTTGCAAAAATTTTCAAAATAATACAAAAGACTGATACAGCAGTTCAAAAAATATTGTTTAATAAAATTCTGTTCATTGGCTTATCAGACAAATTTCTGGTGTTTTTTAGTCAGGTCAGTTTGTAGTGTGTATAGTATTCTAGGTTAATTTGTATCTTATAAAATGTATATTACCATTGGGTGTTAATATATAAACCTGGTGGGTAAATTTGTCTCGTTAATTTTATTTTTATGCTGTGAAGCTCTTTGGCTCAGCGTCTGTTGCTTTAAATGTGCTCTATAGATACCAGAGAATTGACACAGTTCAAAGGTTCATATTGTTTCAACACAGAGTGCATATTATATTGCAATGAAACAATCCACAATAATATATTAATAATATAGATGTACTACAGTTATTAGCATTAATATCTTCCAGCACAGTATCTTTGTTCCAAGTTTTTAGGACTTTTCAGGAGTAATCCCGTTACTTGTGGGCTCGGTGGGTTTTAGGTAAAGGGGAGCAGGTACACGTGCACGAGAACATGGCGAGAACGAGCCCGCCCACAGACCTCGGTCACGTGTACAACGTGCGTTCGTTTGGAAGTCAGTAAACAGGTGACGTCAAGGCGACGGCAAGTTAGCGGAGATGAAACCAGAGGAAAACCCGTGTTTACTTTCAGAATAAAAGTATTTTGTCAATCACGATACAGTAAGTACACCTTACTGAGATGTGATTTGTGAAAATAGAGGGTTTGAAATTGAGCTTTAATGATTAAATTCTAATAATTAATTTACATTTCCATATCTATTCAAATGAGCTTTCTGGCAATAAAGTTGAAAGAAACATTACCTTCACAGCATCAAAATACAATTTGTTGATAAATTACACAATAGCAACAGTCAAAACATAATTGAATATAAGTTAATAATATAAAATGAAAAGTAATGGGGACAGACTGCACTTTACAGCCAGGAGAGAATACTGTCTGATATTGTTTGTAGATGATCAATATATCTATTACTGATAACAATGTTAGGTAACATTTTACAGATCCGAATGCCCCAATTGTGGAAACTGCATTATGGATAAGTGCAATATCCAGACCACGTAATCTACAATGTTTTTGAGGAAGGCAAAATGTGTCAAAACACACCATTTAAATAAAGCATATTGGTTCCTATAAATTATATTCTAGTGTTTTAGCTGTTTTTTTTTGTTTTTTTTCCACTGAAAAAGAAATCCAAACACTTCCATTCCCACTAAAATCCTGACTCATATTTCAATATCTGTTAAAAGAATTGCATGATCTTTTTTTGTATTTCACTGAGTTGTACTTCCCAATGATTATAAGAAGCTTTCCTTAAATAATTGTTTGGTTTGGGACCAACTGAATGAAAGTGTGTATTTAGTTTAAGGAATGTTATTAGAATCACAATGTTTCTTTTTTTTTTTTGGTAAGTAGGTGTTCACATATAAGGATTTTGACTAACAGTAAACACAGACAATCTGAAAAATTTAAAAGGATAAAAGATTAGAAAAAAAAGCAAGTGCTGTCAGTCAAACAAAAAGCATGTGTAGGAACACGTAATAATATTGCTTGCAATGTTATTTAATTTTTACGAGTAATTAATGAGTTACAAGGAAGCTTTTTGCAAGTTACTAGGAAAAATCTATTTGTTGTCCAATGCTTAGGAGCTGATCAGAAAACTAAGCTTAATTTATCATCAGACAGCACAACTTCCTGAGATGCGTTGATGTAACACCTTTACTTGCAACTCTGCAACACTGTTCCGCAGCAGCGCTGTTATTGTGAAACTCCTAACCGTTATTAACCGTTACTAACGGTCGCTAGCTTGCTGCCGCTGGTGTCGAGCCTTGCTAGGGGAGAGAAACCGTGGAAGAAGGCAGAATACGGAGGATTAAAACAAGTTTAAGCTCGATAAACATCTGGCAACGTGGAAGAAAGAAAGCGAACAGGTGGGTGAACGTCTTCCCTCGTTCCTGTCATTTACACTTCGGGGTTCGGGCGCCTGCTAAATCCCGAAAATGGAGGTGAAATCTGGGTCCATGATGAGGAGGCTGCACACAAACACAGAATAAACAAGCAGATCAACAGCAACAGTAACAACAGCTGCGGCGGCGATAGCAGCCGCTCAGGAAAAGTCCACGGCAGGCAGATTGAAAGGAGACTTTGCAGAGAGGCCAGTAAAGAGGATCAACAGGGGTCATTACAAAGAGCTAACGGTGCAGCAGCTACAGCAGCTAGCATTGGTAGCTACTGTCATGCAAGCTACAGAGGAGGGGGGCTGCGACAGTCACAGCTCACGGTGTTTAGTGCAGGTTTATGTGTTTACCTGCACGTGTTTAAACTCATGCAATCCTTAAATTTAAATAAGAAAGAAGCAGCAGCACCCATTTGCTATCAGTGACAGGTGATAGCATGAGCAGCTAACTTTGCTTTTTGCTTTATTTGTCTTTTTTTTTTCTCTCAGGTATCACCAGCAACTTGGCAACATCTCTTCTCTCCCCTGGCTCTCAGTGTGTAAGGACACCACCCAGTTCATCATATCTTAAAGTGCCTCTCTGCCTGATTGGTCATAACGTCCCCTGCATCTCCTCCATCAGTGCAAAAACTATCTGTACACCAGCAACAACAAAGTCAGACACGCCACAGCTACCAAAGTTCACTGTCAGTGCTTCGTTCAGTTTGGTGCCCCAAAGTAAACCCTCACCCAAGCAGAACTCTCCACCCTTCATCAGCGTTTTCTCATCACCTCAGCCCATCTCTCTGTTAGCAGTATCTACACCGTTATGGCCTCCATCACCCAGTCATCCGAGCCTGAGATCCCAGACAACCACAAAGAGAGCTGGCTGGCGCTGCTGTCCGCCGCCGAGGCGTATTGCCAAAAGTCCGGCTGCGACCTGGCCATCCTCACAGCCTGCAAGAAGTTCAGGTCGTCGAGTGGGGAAGGAGAAGGGGTGAGGAAGCGGGAGAGCGGCAGTGCCTTTCCGAGGGAGTGCGACTTCTCCTACAGCGTCTGGGGCCAGGGCTTCCTGGCCGAGTCGGCTCGTCGCTACATAGATGACATCGGTGTGCTGCACTCCACCACCATGCTAACAGCCCAAAAGCATTCACGCCAGGCCGGGACGGAGGGAGGAACCAAGCTGGTGGTGGACTTGACCTCTGACCCCGGACACAGGGGGGTGAGTTTACATTGAGGCAGAACGGTCGACCGATATGTTTTTGTCAGGGCCGATATCAATCCTGATAGTGGTAACCGGGGAAGATCGATAACTGATGTAACTGATAGGAGGAAACCTGTCATTCATAACTAATTTCTTTATAAATACGACTTACCATTAGTGATATGTCCAATGGAAATAGGAGTGATGATGTTAGTACACTCTCCTCTGTTTACTATGAGATAAACTGATAAAGATTAATCCTTCTTCTGCAGTTACATCTGCTGTTTTTCTAAATCTTTCACTGCTCTATCTCTTTTATTGTCCACAGAGGCTTATATATTGCATGTGTGGTTGGCTCCTGACTTAGCCGCTAGCTGTTAGCGCAGCTTTAGACACTGTGAAAGAAATCAATTTTCTGGTTTGTGGTGATGGCTATGCTTCTTGTTCAGTCCCTGCTCTCTGTTAAAGAGATGTGTCTGCAAGTTAAAACAGAGTGTTACAGTTTATCCTACTGTAAAAAGATGTTAGAAGTATTTTAGATAGTGTTAGTTAAAGTCTAAGAGGCACAACAAACTTTCTTAGTAGCAGCCTTAGCCTAGCACGAGTAGCAAAATAAGTTCCAGCTGCACTGACACCAACAAGGTAAATATTCAGGAATTTTCAGTGTAACAGGGTGACCTTGACATGCTTGTGGAAGTTTGTGGTGTTTTTTTATCTGCTAATTCACCAAAGTCTGCAAATGTGCTCGTTTATTCTGTTCTGAGTGTTTGAGATCACAGATTGGCTGCATCAGAACCAAAGTGATGCATGTAATTTATTTTATCCATCATGGTTTAATAAAGAAAGTAATGACACCAACAACTGGAAAAATGCCTGATATCATCCAGGCCAATATCAGTTGATCCCTACTGAGGTATCCATTCTGAACATCCATCATGTGTGTGGTTCTCTGCTGTCGTTGCAGAACTTTACAGGAGACGGAGGAGTGGGTGGAGTCAGTCCCAGCAGCCGGCTGTACTCCCAAAGCTACCCGTCCATCTACAGCTCAGGAGGCGGCAACGGGCAGGGCGGCGGCCAGAACGGTACCGGGGACAGGGAACGGGAGAAGAGCGCTCTGGAGGCCGAACAGGAGAGGCAGAGGTCTGGGATTGTGGATTTAGAAGAAGAGTGCGAGGATGAGGAAGAGGAGGAGGACATGGATGAGAGGAGACCCTACGGGAATGAAAGTGCTGGTGAGGAAAGATGTCGTAATCTCATGGATTCTAAAACCAGACAGGAGGCTTTTTGCTTTCTATTTGTGCAGTTTTATTCATTTATTTATGTGATTTATTTCAGACGTGCACAGTACCATAAAGAGAAAAAAAGGAGAAAATAAATTACACAAAAAACAACAGAAAAAAGCAACCAAAGTAAATCCACAAGTTAAAATAATGTCTGAAAACGAGTACGATGAAACTTAACTTATTAACCTGCTACACGTCTGTACATCTCATATCCTACTGTTTCCTGATTGCATCAAACTTTCTACTTTTATACACTACCGTTCAAAATTTTGAGGCCAGACAATTTCATGTTTTCCATGAAAACTCACACTTTTTTATTATTTTAACTTGCGGACTTACTTTGGTTGCTTTTTTTCTGTTGTCGTTTTTTGTTTTGTGTAATTTATTTTCTCTTTTTTTGTCTTTATGGTACTGTGTACATCTAAAATAACTCACAAAAATAAATAATGTGCTGACGTAATTGCACAAGGGTTTTCTAATCATCAATTAGCCTTTCAACACCATTAGCTAACACAATGTACCATCAGAACACAGGAGTGATGGTTGCTAGAAATGTTCCTCTGTACCACTATGTAGATATTCCGTTAAAAATCAGCTGTTTCCAGCTAGAATAGTCATTTACCATATTAACAATTTGTAGACTGTATTTCAGATTCATTTAATGTTATCTTCATTGAAAAAAACTGCTTTTCTTTCAAAAACAAGGGCATTTCTAACTGACCCCAAACTTTTCAGTGGTAGTATACCTCTTTAGAAACTCCAAGAAAACATTTATCGTGCCACACTGTTATATTGTTTAAGCAATCGTTTTTTGGAATTTTTTTTTTTTTTTTTAAGTTTTCTAGTTGTACTCATTTTGACGTCATCGTCCAGATTATTCCATAAACTTAACCCATACACTGATAGACATCTACTCTTCATGATGCTACGAGCAAATGGCTTTTAAAAATTAAAATTCCTTCTTAATGCATAGTTTCCAATAATGCCTCTGAACAGTTGTTGCATGTTATTGGGAGTAACTTGTTTGCTCTGAACATTATTTGTACAGTTCCAGATCTAACAAAATCAATAAATTTCAAAGTATTTATTTTGGAAAAGTGTGCTCATTATATCCCACATTATGTATTATGCTTATAGCTTTCCTTGTAATATGTTTATTGGCTGTAATGTAGTATTATATGTGTTAATCCACACTTCTGCACAGCAGGTCAAGTGTGGTAGAAACAGTGAGCAGTATAACGTATAAGAGGCTTTTGAATTCAGAATGTGTCAGTTTTTGCCAACTTTGCTCTTATATACTTTATATGAGAGTTTCCAGGTGAGTTTGTGATCAAGTACCACACCTAGAAATGTGTGTTTAAGTTGCATTGAGCTCTAAAGTGGAAGTTTTATGGACACAATCAGTTTTGAATCACGGTGTCGATTGTGAGGTTTTCCATGGTCTTTCTGCTGCAGGTGTTTTCTCTATGGACGAGGATTCTCTGTCTCGGGACTGCGAGCCGTTCTTTGAGTCAGACGGGGAGGAGGAGAGCACCGATGGTAAGAGTTTAGTCTACTGAATTAAAATAGTCCTATATATATTAAATGCTCAGATACACACCCTACATGCTCATTTCCCTGTCTGCATCAGGCTCGTTGAGCGAGGACGCCCCTCCGCCGCCACGTGGCATGGCGGTGGGTCAGGCTGCCTACTCGTCCCGTCAGGCCCATTCCATGGCTCTGGCTCGATCTCTGCCGGTTTCTGTGCCTGTGTGGGGCTGCAGAGGGAACAGAGCTGCTCCTGGAGACAGTAACAGCGGAGAACGGGTGAGCAGACGACATTTAAAGCACAGCAGCTGGTTTGGCTGCAGGGTTCTGCCTCCCAAAATGAGAATAGGGGGTTAGCCAGCTATTTTAGGTTTCACTTGAGTTTTCTTTACTGCGGTCAGCTGCGTGGGTTCAGAAGGTCAAAGCATGTCAACAGCCTGACTATTGACCAATCAGCTCACTGGAAACATGTGCTCAGCATCTATAGGATCATTTTGCTGTTGTAGAAAGCAACTAAATGCAGACTCCTAAATACAGTTCTGCCTCATTTATAACTGCGCCAAATCTAGACTAAATTAATTTGAAAGACATACATATATGAGGGATTAGAAAAGTAAGCAGGAGACTATTCTTTTATGGCTACCTTGATGGTTATTTTCCTGGACATTATGAATAAAAAAAGCTGCACAGATGCTGAAAATTAAAATATACAACCTTATTTTTTAAACTCATTTACAGTTCTCTAAAAAAAACAAAAAACGAGTGGAACGATAATATAATATTCTTTTTACAGTATGTATATAGTAGTGCTGGGCCTGTTTTGTTTTGTGAGAATCAAATCTGTTTAGAGTCAATGTGAGGATAGTTTGAAATTAAAAGTTTGCTCATTGATGTCTCTTATTAGAAATACAATCCACACACATTCACCTAGTGTTAGAAATTATGTTTTAAATGTAACATTTCATCTCAGTGTGAATTACACTTCTTTTTCTGACTTTCTCTTTTTCACATTGTATTTTTCTGTCTTCTTTAGCAACAGAATCAACAGATTTTCTCTCTGTACACTAAACATGTTGAAGCATTTTTTCAACCCCTGTTAAAAAGACTTTAAGTCACATGCTTTCTTATTGCTTTGGCCTTACTTTAAGTATTGCCTGTAGTGTTTCTACAGCTTCTCATTCCATTTTAGCTCACTGTATAGATTTTATGAACTGAATATTTTGGGTTTGATCTCATGTCGTCATATATCAGAGTTTTCCAGAATTATCAGTGTTGGCCACACATAGTTAGATTTGCTTCCCGATACCTGGTGTAGCTGAACTGTATGAAAACATGAGAACAGCTCAAGGCCTTTTCTCAGATAGTAGTGGGTGGACAGATAATGGGTCGAGTGCTGGAACAAAAGCTGCTGTTTTTCTCTGTTGGTCAAGCTACAGATTTTACATGTCTTTTCTAAATCAGAATAAATGTACAGATGTGCTGCAGGTCAGCAGTAAATTGGAATTACATATGTTCTAATAAAAGATCTCCACTTCAGAGTGTTATTAATATTTTAACAGTGAAAATGGCCTGGTGTGAAATCTAATTCCAACAGTGGCTGAATGTCTTTCTATGAAACACACAGAAATAGTTTAGTTAACCAAAGAAAATGTGCTTCAGAGAGAGCTTTGTTCTATCAGCCTAACTGAAATATAAACAGAGTTCCTGAAAAAAAGCCCTCTTAGAAAAGATAAGTTAACTGTGCTGTTTGCTGTCAGTTGACACATTTCATGCCGACTAAAGACGGAGACAAAGACACTATTCAGTCCTCAGCGCTGATGCACCAACTAACATCCACGACGGCTGCATCAGCTCATGTGACTAAAAAAGTGTGTAGGCAGATATTTCACAAGCAGAATATCAGAATGTAAGACAAAAGAAATAATCCAGAATTTTCTCCTGTGTTTTTTGCCTCCCAGGTGGGCTGTGCTGACCTGGAGCACATCGCTGCCAGTATGAAGGCCCTGCTGGCCCCCGGAGCCACCGACGGGACGGAAATGTTCGGAGCTCTGCCGCGACCTCGACTCAACACAGGAGACTTCTCCCTCAAACACTGAGAGAGAGACGGAGGGAGGGAGAGAGGCGAGTAGAGAGAAACAGAACGGGGTAGAGGATCAGAGAGGAGACGGGAGGAACCCTGGATTGGCTGGCAAATGTGACGTACAGTATGTGAAACAGTGTAAAAGCTAGTACCTCCATTTATTTCTTACTAACCAAAATTAACGGCACATGCTTTGAGGAGTCATGTTGTTATGGACACTAATAACATTCTCAACACTACACCCGAACCACGGCCACACTGTCACGGAGCATTTCACTACACTAGCTACTACACATGCCACAACACTACATTAGGATCGGACCTCCAGATGTGTAGTGACCCACTGCACTGAACAACCAGGACACTAAAACAGGGTGAACCACAGTGGAGCTGAGGATCTGGGATGTTTGCCTTTTGGTCAGATTACCTGTGAAGTGATGAGATCTCAGTGAGCAGACGTCTGGACCTGGTGCTCAATCAGACGCTGCTTTCAGTGATTTTAGCTTTACTGTAATATGTAGTCGCTCTAAAGCTAAAAATGCTATTGAACGTAATTTTGGTGGCTTTCTTTGCAAGAGGTGGATGAAAAGATGGATGTCACTGTCATGTCTGTTCAAAGTTAGGTTAGAATCAGGGGTAGTTAGACTTTCTGTGCAAGTACAAGACAGCACATGAGGCCTGAATTCTAGCATCTGCCCAATTCTGCAAGATTTTGTAGCTTTGCAGCCCAAAATTTGTGTCTGTACAGCAACGACAATACAAAAGCAGAAGCCGATCGACTGCGCATATGTGGGACCTTCGAGTGGATTCTAATCAGACTAGAAAGTATTATAAATCCAGGCTAAAACAGTTTAAGAACTGTAACAGATTTTCAAATCAGGTTAGGGAGAATCTCACTAATCTCATGCACAACTACAAGACTAGAAAATAATTCTGCATCACACACTAGAAAATCTGTTAGGATATTCATGTTAGAGGGAGCAGAGCACCACCTCACATGGTCTCATGGGGAAAGAGATGTAAATAAATTGGAGACTGTGGAGCAACAACTTGCTACTCTAGAGTGAGGTAAAAACAAAAGCAGAAGGATAGACAAGTCTGGATGTTCTAATGTAACCATCTGTTGCTAGCGTTAGCCTCAAGGGCTAGAATGTTTAGCATTGCTGGACAGTTGTGTCCTCTGCTCCAGGTGGTAGCATTGGTACTCATAAACATCTAGATTTGAACTCAAACATGTCTGATATTTACTGGGCAACCCCAATGACATTACTGCAGTAAAGGAGGCTTCAGACTAGATCTATAAATCCTCCACATTACCAAATAATCTGTACTCAACATCACTTCAGACCAAGATCATTGATAAGACATCTCTGAATATTAGGTGAAATTAGGATATATTGGTCTGAAAGTGAGTCCAGTCTAAGTGTGTAGTAGCTCGATATCATACGCGACATTAGCATGCATGCTCTTGTAGCGCAGTTGCTTCGCTGACATCCATAAACATGTCCAAGTAGACTTATGTACTTGGCAGAAGATGAAATTTAGGCCACATGAACCCTCGACTTCACAAAACAGTAAGATCTGTCCGTGTACAGTGAAAAACAGCGAGCCTGTATTACCTTATTTGACAGAAATCTGAGCATTTTGCTGCTATTTCTGGCAAGTTAATGAACAGAAACGTCTGATACGATGGGTAAATGAAACCTCAATTGCCAAAGCTAACTGAGAAATTTAATTGCTATTTTTCTCTCAGTTCTGATGATTTTGACTGGTGATTTTCCTTTGGTGCTCTCTAAAACCTCTTGTTTCTGTGCAACCAAATTACTCCATACAGGAATAACACAAGACATAAGAATGGTATCCATCTTTTCTCAAGTCTCTTGGAAAGAAAGTAGATCAGCATAATGTTCTTCAAAGGTTTAAAATGAGCAGGAAGAATCCAGACTTTATTAGTGGAACACTTTGTTCCATTATTCCAGAAAATACACACATGGCTACATTAGCTGGAAGGGATTATTTTCAGAAATTACAAAAGTGTTTGCATCTGTAGGTCATTAACTCCTATCATGAAGACGTCAGTTTCAACTTAAGGGCCTCCTCGTCATTTAGTGCAGCGTGCTAAAGTGTTAGCATCCCCACATGGATGTTTTCTCTGTCTGCTCCCATCATTTTCAGGGTAAAATGACCAACAGGCCTGTCGTGGCCCCCTAAGAAACCACTCTATTCCTTCTGCGGGATAGAAACCAGGCAAATGGTTGATTAACATGAAGCTTGTGGCTTTACAAAATGTGAGCAGAGGACACCAGCACCTCCTCATAACATGCCTATTTCTACTTTTACTTTTGCCAATGAATGACTGACTGATAGAATGATTGTAAACCAATACTGAGTTCTGGGGGATGTTCTTTTTTTTTTTTTTTTTTGCTCTGGATATCTTGTTGAAACAACTGAATGAATGAGAAAGTGACTGTGTGTGAGAGAGAAAGAGAGCGAGATAAAGTTGGTTTTGAAAGGAAAAATGTCCATCTGACGTTTTAAAAACAGGTAAATGTTCCGTTAAGTACTTTTATGTTTCAAATAAAGGAGCAACACCAAGAGAAAAGTCGTCTGTGTGATTTTGTCAACGTACTGATGGATGCAGTATTATTAGGGGCCTCTAGAGGGCATCAGCGCTCTATGTTGCCCTTTTCAACAGCAGAAGCCGTTTAATTACCAAGTATGTTTTCACGTATGAGGAATTTGACTTGGTGTTTTGATGCATAACAACAATAACCACTGACAAAAAGAACATTTTTAAAGACAGGTAAAAAAAAAATTTGAAGAAAAAAATGTTGCAAAAAGCAGCCAATGTTAAAGTAATATCAATATTTACACTGTGCAGGAAGGTGCAAGTTATTCGTCTGGGATGGGATCGATGTTCCCTCTACTTTTTCATGAGTCTGAGCAAACACACAAACTCCCTGAGCGTCCCTTGGACCACTGTGAGCAACATCAGACGTGTGCACTGTGGTCACACCAGCATCACATCCATTCAAGTTACATGGTTCATTAAAAGAATCAAATTACAGCATTTACATTTCTGTTAAAACACTTTGACAACAGGAGCCAGTTGAAGGCTGCAGTGATTTTAGTGACACTACAATGTATAAGAGTGAAGTTATTGAATATTTGTCTCTCTTTACTGTTGCAGTGGTTTTGCAAATTGCAGACGGACCCTGTTCACTCCATAGACACCAATGTTATTCCTGTAGCTTGAAAGACAGCTACTTTTGATAAAACTGGGCTTGTAGCACATTGTCTGCCTTGCAACAATGGGAAAGAGGCACCGTTTATGTTTTGACAACCTATATCTAATGAGTTATTGATGCTGGAAGTCCGAATCTGTGAATATCTTTCCAACTTTACTGAACTTGGGGCCACTACCACCTAAGGAGTGATATATTTAATTTTGAAAAAAGCATTTAGCCATACTTAAAGCTTCAAGTGCTTTATTAACACGGAACTAAAAAAATTGTATTGTTTTATTATCACAGGTTCTGTCTGAAAAGAGGTGGCATCATTTTAAACAGTGAAATCAAACTAATAAAATGTAATGACCAACCAGTGAGCAATACTGGATTCTGCAAAAACATAAACAACTTTTTTAAAAATCTAAATCTTATCTTAATACAGTTAATGTATTAACTTATTTTTGTGTGTATGCATGTATTTATTGATTTATTTAGTACTGTTAACAAATCAGAGTTCTGAGTGAATTTTTCTTAAGATAGGCAAAGGCCATTTATTGATTACATATAGGCTCTTAAATGTTTATTAAAAACTAAAAAGCATTAAAAAAAAAAAACAACTTAGGCATTTATTGAGTCACTAAAATACTGTAGAGTACAGACCACATCAGCATGATTATAAGCATCCTCTGGTAAATTAACAACCAGATACTGATGTCTCTCACCATATGGACTTCAGGAGATGACTGGGGGATGATAAACTGTGACCTACTGGTTGGGTTCTCTCTGTTCTCATGTTTCTTACATGTTTGTCCCCTGACAGCCGGGTCCTAATGTTTTTTGAGCAACACACCATACTATGACGTTTTTACAATGATGGTTCTACTATGGAACCAGTTTGACATGTTCAGGTGTTCTTTGTGTGAAAACTCAGAGATTTCAGGTATCAGAAGGTGGTTTTCAACTTTCTTTGTTAACTTTCTGCCTCAACTTTAAACTAAATTTCCTTCACTAAGCCAGCCCTCTGGACTTCCAGGAAGCTGTGTTCCTATTGGCTGTCCAGGTGGCTGCTTGGTGTTCTCAGGAACACCTGAGCAGCTCAGTGTCTTCCTGCTTTATTTAGCTGCAGACAAACATTTCCTCTGCTTCTGTTCACCAGTGAACTGGGTTTGGCTCCATTGCTTTAATTTGTTCTTTAGGTGTTGGCTTGCAGCTTCCAGCAGTGAAATAGACTTTAATGTGTTTCTTGGTGTGTTTTAGGGCTTTGTACTGGATAGTTGTCTTGGTAAATGAGGTTCTTTAGCCACAGTTAGCACATGGTGCTAATGTGTGCAGTGATTAGTGGATTTGGTACAGCTGAGTTGTGTCTTTATCTTGGCTGTAGTGAGTCTTCAGAGGTTTTTGGTCAGACACATTCTGTATTCTTGTTTGAGAACCAGCGTTGGTTGTCCAGAAGGTAAGAGTTCCTGTCCTGATTCTCTGTTCTCAGAGGTTCTCTGGTAGGCTGCAGGAGACTTTAGCGTTTGGGTTGTGCTAGTCTGGTTTTTGTATGGTTTCATTTGGACGACTATCTTGAGGCCCCTCCATGTGGTTTAGTGAGGTTTTCTGTAACAGTTCTACAAAGCAACCTGCAGCAGAAGAGACTTTGAGAGTTTTTAGGAAGTTCTGGAGACCAGACTTTAGAGCAGCAGAAACATTTATCAGCAGTTTGAGCAGGAGAAGGTGAGCTTCAGAGTAGAAATGAGACGGAAACCTTCTTGACCCGTGTGGTGAGGTCCTGTACCAAGAGTTTGAGCAGGTTGTGAAGAGTCTGTAGTTCTTTGGTCTGAAAGCACAAGAAGAGTCGACTCATTAAAGGAGAAAACAGGAGATATTGTTGATTCTTCTGTCGCTCTGCAGTTTCCTTAGACTGAATATCAAGTTTATATTTTAAATGATTTCCCATGTGAGCCCCAGAAGACTTCAATAAAGTCCCTCCATCCCCTGGACACAACATATTTTATTACCATGTCAAATCTTTTTTTTTTTTGTTTGTTTCTGAGTTTTAATCATAGTTTTAGCAGAGTTTTTCCTCTTTGCTTGTTTAGTTTTGTAATCTGTGTAAAAGGTGCTAAACAAATAAAGTTGAATTGATAAACTGAATAATTGACTTACTCATGATTGTGACAACAGAAGTATTTTCATTGTGATTTAAGGGTTTGTTTCATTTTTAAGGTTGGGGTTAAAATCTTGACAGAAAAAAAAGATTAAAGAAATAAACTACAGTTAAAAAAAAGCAATTAAATCAAAGAAAAAAACATTTAATGTAATAAAACTTTTAAAAAGAAAATTAAACATTATATACAATTAAATTATATTAGACAAAATATTTAATTAGATAATTAAATGGAAGATACAAAGCATGTAATTATGAAATTAAACAAAAAGTTTTAAACAAAAATATTAAACATTAAATATGAAATATTTTAGATAATTAAACATTTAAAAAATACAATTAAACAAGAATATTACACATTTAGAAAAATACAAAACATTTAATTAGATTATTAAACCTTTAAAAGTCAAAACATTTAATTAAAAAATTAAATGTTTAATTAGAAAACTAAATCTTAAAGACAATAAAACTTTAAATAGGAATTAAACAGAAAATACAATGAAGCATTAAAAAAGAAAATTAAACATTAAAAGGTGGTAAAACATTTAAAAAGAAAAACCTTAACAAAGATTTAATCGAAAAATTAAACATTGGGAAAGAAAAGGAATTTTTTCAAACAAGCCGATAAAACATTTGAAAAAACAACAATTAAACATTAAAAAGACAAAACATTTCGGAATCAGATCAGACATTAGAAAAGAATAAAAGGTGAGAAAAGAGCAAAACTAAACGTTTAAGAAGAATCAAACTAAAGACAAAACATTTGAAAAGACACCAGTTAAACTTTAGAAGATCAAATTTAACATAAGAAACAATAAAATGATCAAAAGAGCAATAACAGATAAAGGCCTTAAAGTGTTTTCTAGTCTGAAATGAAAACATCAAGTTGTTTCTTCAAACATTTCCTCTTTCTATGTTCTTGGTTTGATTGTGGATAGATTTACTAAGAACTCATTTCAGAAAACTGCTTTCCAGATAAAGTCTACTAGTAGTTGAAGGCATTTATCAAACTAATGTTACCTTCTGATCTCCACAAACTTTACTGTTCAGTGAAGAGAATCAAAGTTTGTTCAGGATTTCTAAAAAACCCACAGGTGAAGGTCTGAGAAGAACTCAGATGGATGGTCTAAATGTGAAATCAAGACTCATGGTCACAAGTATTAAGGCTTCTGTCAACTAGAAAGTTCAAACTAACAGAGACGTACTGAGAAACTTTTAAGATTTCAGTCCTCAGACTGTCTGAAGGTTCAAACTAACAGAGAAGTACTCAGGAATTTAGAAGATATCAGTCCTCAGACTGTCTAAAGGTTCAAATTAACAGAGAACTACTGTGGGACTTAGAAAATTTCAGCCCT